>NW_027517962.1:0-38004 GCF_048772815.1 Callospermophilus lateralis
GATCATCAAGGTGGGATGAAAAAAAATTTGCCGAGTATTCAGAAAACCACTAGCTTTTTGGAAGCTTGGCACACCTTTCCAATGAATGTTTTTTACGCAGTCTTTGCTTGTGGCTATTTCAAGAGGAAACAATCCACAAAGACAGAACTTAGAACTACTTTATTTTGTCAAGTTTCAAGGAGCTAGCACAAACCGTGTTTGATATAGACTTCCAAACACATCTATCTATATAGGAGGAAATAGAGTGAAACCTAAAAACTCAAAGTGTTACTGGTAACGAAAGCTTCATCCTAGAAGAGTGAATATTGGGCAGCTAAGTGGACTTAGTGAACTGATCATTACCACAGAGATCATCAAGGTCGGATGAAAAAAAATTTGCCGAGTATTCAGAAAACCAGTAGTTTTTTGGAAGCTTGGCACACCTTTCCAATGAAGGTGTTTTCCGCAGTCTTTGCTTGTGGCTATTTCAAGAGGAAACAAACCACAAAGACAGAACTTAGAACTACTTTATTTTGTCAAGTTTCAAGGAACTAGCACAAACCGTGTTTGATTTAGACTTAAAAAACACATCTATCTGTATAGGAGGAAATAGAGTGAAACCTAAAAATTCAAACTGTTACTGGTAACGAACGCTTCATCCTAGAAGAGTGAAAATTGGGCAGCTAAGTGGACTTATGAACTGATCATTACCACAGAGATCATCAAGGTCGGATGAAAAAAAATTTGCCGAGTATTCAGAAAACCAGAGTATTTTGGAAGCTTGGAACACCTTTCCAATGAATGTGTTTTACGCAGTCTTTGCTTGTGGCTATTTCAAGAGGAAACAAACCACAGAGGCAGAACTTAGAACTACTTTATTTTGTCAAGTTTCAAGGAGCTAGCACAAACCGTGTTTGATTTAGACTTAAAAAACACATCTATCTCTATAGGAGGAAATAGAGTGAAACGTAAAAATTCAAACTGTTACTGGTAACGAAAGCTTAATCCTAGAAGAGTGAAAATTGGGCAGCTACGTGGACTTAGTGAACTGATCATTACCACAGAGATCATCAAGGTCGGATGAAAAAATATTTGCCGAGTATTCAGAAAACCAGTAGTATTTTGGAAGCTTGGAACAGCTTTCCAATGAATGTGTTTTACGCAGTCTTTGCTTGTGGCTATTTCAAGAGGAAACAAACCACAAAGGCAGAACTTAGAACTACTTTATTTTGTCAAGTTTCAAGGAGCTAGCACAAACCGTGTTTGATTTAGACTTAAAAAACACATCTATCTGTATAGGAGGAAATAGAGTGAAACCTAAAAACTCAAACTGTTACTGGTAACGAAAGTTTCATCCTAGAAGAGTGAATATTGGGCAGCTAAGTGGACTAAGTGAACTGATCATTACCACAGAGATCATCAAAGTCGGATGAAAAAAAATTTGCCGAGTATTCAGAAAACCAGTAGTTTTTTGGAAGCTTGGCACACCTTTCCAATGAAGGTGTTTTACGCAGTCTTTGCTTGTGGCTATTTCAAAAGGAAACAAACCACAAAGACAGAACTTAGAACTACTTTATTTTGTCAAGTTTCAAGGAACTAGCACAAACCGTGTTTGATTTAGACTTAATAAACACATCTATCTGTATAGGAGGAAATAGAGTGAAACCTAAAAATTCAAACTGTTACTGGTAACGAACGCTTCATCCTAGAAGAGTGAAAATTGGGCAGCTGAGTGGACTTATGAACTGATCATTCCCACAGAGATCATCAAGGTCGGATGAAAAAAAATTTGCCGAGTATTCAGAAAACCAGTAGTATTTTGGAAGCTTGGAACACCTTTCCAATGAATGTGTTTTACGCAGTCTTTGCTTGTGGCTATTTCAAGAGGAAACAAACCACAAAGGCAGAACTTAGAACTACTTTATTTTGTCAAGTTTCAAGGAGCTAGCACACACCGTGTTTGATTTAGACTTAAAAAACACACCTATCTGCCTAGGAGGAAATAGAGTGAAACCTAACAATTCAAACTGTTACTGGTAACGAACGCTTCATCCTAGAAGAGTGATAATTGGGCAGCTACGTGGACTTAGTGAACTGATCATTACCACAGAGATCATCAAGGTCGGATGAAAAAAAATTTGCCGAGTATTCAGAAAACCAATAGTATTTTGGAAGCTTGGAACAGCTTTCCAATGAATGTGTTTTACGCAGTCTTTGCTTGTGGCTATTTCAAGAGGAAACAAACCACAGAGGCAGAACTTAGAACTACTTTATTTTGTCAAGTTTCAAGGAGCTAGCACAAACCGTGTTTGATTTAGACTTAAAAAACACATCTATCTGTATAGGAGGAAATAGAGTGAAACCAAAAAATTCAAACTGTTACTGGTAACGAACGCTTTATCCTAGAAGAGTGAAAATTGGGCAGCTAAGTTAACTTCGTGAACTGATCATTACCACAGAGATCATCAAGGTTGGATGAAAAAAAATTTGCCAAGTATTCAGAAAACCAGTAGTATTTTGGAAGCTTGGAACACCTTTCCAATGAATGTGTTTTACGCAGTCTTTGCTTGTGGCTATTTCAAGAGGAAACAAACCACAAAGGCAGAACTTAGAACTACTTTATTTTGTCAAGTTTCAAGGAGCTAGCACAAACCGTGTTTTTTTAGACTTAAAAAACACATCTATCTGTATAGGAGGAAATAGAGTGAAACCTAAAAATTCAAACTGTTACTGGTAACGAACGCTTCATCCTAGAAGAGTGAAAATTGGGCAGCTAAGTGGACTTAGTGAACTGATCAGTTTCAAGGAGCTAGCACAAACCGTGTTTGATATAGACTTCCAAACACATCTATCTATATAGGAGGAAATAGAGTGAAACCTAAAAACTCAAACTGTTACTGGTAACGAAAGTTTAATCCTAGAAGAGTGAATATTGGGCAGCTAAGTGGACTAAGTGAACTGATCATTACCACAGAGATCATCAAGGTGGGATGAAAAAAAATTTGCCGAGTATTCAGAAAACCACTAGCTTTTTGGAAGCTTGGCACACCTTTCCAATGAATGCTTTTTACGCAGTCTTTGCTTGTGGCTATTTCAAGAGGAAACAAACCACAAAGACAGAACTTAGAACTACTTTATTTTGTCAAGTTTCAAGGAGCTAGCACAAACCGTGTTTGATATAGACTTCCAAACACATCTATCTATATAGGAGGAAATAGAGTGAAACCTAAAAACTCAAAGTGTTACTGGTAACGAAAGCTTCATCCTAGAAGAGTGAATATTGGGCAGCTAAGTGGACTTAGTGAACTGATCATTACCCAGAGATCATCAAGGTCGGATGAAAAAAAATTTGCCGAGTATTCAGAAAACCAGTAGTATTTTGGAAGCTTGGAACACCTTTCCAATGAATGTGTTTTATGCAGTCTTTGCTTGTGGCTATTTCAGGAGGAAACAAACCACAAAACAGAACTTAGAACTACTTTATTTTGTCAACTTTCAAGGAGTTAGCACAAACCGTGTTTGATTTAGACTGAAAAAACACATCTATCTGTATAGGAGGAAATAGAGTGAAACCTAAAAATTCAAACTGTTACTGGTAACGAACGCTTCATCCTAGAAGAGTGAAAATTGGGCAGCTAAGTGGACTTAGTGAACTGATCAGTTTCAAGGAGCTAGCACAAACCGTGTTTGATATAGACTTCCAAACACATCTATCTATATAGGAGGAAATTGAGTGAAACCTAAAAACTCAAACTGTTACTGGTAACGAAAGCTTCATCCTAGAAGAGTGAATATTGGGCAGCTAAGTGGACTTAGTGAACTGATCATTACCACAGAGATCATCAAGGTCGGATGAAAAAAAATTTGCCGATTATTCAGAAAACCAGTAGTATTTTGGAAGCTTGGAACACCTTTCCAATGAATGTGTTTTACGCAGTTTTGCTTGTGGCTATTTCAAGGGGAAACGAACCACAAAGGCAGAACTTAGAACTACTTTATTTTGTCAAGTTTCAAGGAGCTAGCACAAACCGTGTTTGATTTAGACTTCAAAAACACATCTATCTGTATAGGAGGAAATAGAGTGAAACCTAAATATTCAAACTGTTACTGGTAACGAACGCTTCATCCTAGAAGAGTGAAAATTGGGCAGCTAAGTGGACTTAGTGAACTGATCATTACCACAGAGATCATCAAGGTCGGATGAAAAAAAAATTGCCGAGTATTCAGAAAACCAGAGTATTTTGGAAGCTTGGAACACCTTTCCAATGAATGTGTTTTACGCAGTCTTTGCTTGTGGCTATTTCAAGAGGAAACAAACCACAGAGGCAGAACTTAGAACTACTTTATTTTGTCAAGTTTCAAGGAGCTTGCACAAACCGTGTTTGATTTAGACTTAAAAAACACATCTATCTGTATAGGAGGAAATAGAGTGAAACCTAAAAATTCAAACTGTTACTGGTAACGAACGCTTCATCCTAGAAGAGTGAAAATTGGGCAGCTAAGTGGACTTATGAACTGATCATTACCACAGAGATCATCAAGGTCGGATGAAAAAAAATTTGCCGAGTATTCAGAAAACCAGTAGTACTTTGGAAGCTTGGAACACCTTTCCAATGAATGTGTTTTACGCAGTCTTTGCTTGTGCCTATTTCAAGAGGAAACAAACCACAAAGACAGAACTTAGAACTACATTATTTTATCAAGTTTCAAGGAGCTAGCACAAACCGTGTTTGATATAGACTTCCAAACACATCTATCTATATAGGAGGAAATAGAGTGAAACCTAAAAACTCAAACTGTTACTGGTAACGAAAGCTTCATCCTAGAAGAGTGAAAATTGGGCAGCTAAGTGGACTTAGTGAACTGATCATTACCACAGAGATCATCAAGGTCGGATGAAAAAAATTTGCTGAGTATTCAGAAAACCAGTAGTATTTTGGAAGCTTGGAACACCTTTCCAATGAATGTGTTTTACGCAGTTTTGCTTGTGGCTATTTAAAGAGGAAACGAACCACAAAGGCAGAACTTAGAACTACTTTATTTTGTCAAGTTTCAAGGAGCTAGCACAAACCGTGTTTGATTTAGACTTAAAAAACACATCTATCTCTATAGGAGGAAATAGAGTGAAACGTAAAAATTCAAACTGTTACTGGTAACGAACGCTTCATCCTAGAAGAGTGAAAATTGGGCAGCTAAGTGGACTTAGTGAACTGATCATTACCACAGAGATCATCAAGGTCGGATGAAAAAAAATTTACCGAGTATTCAGAAAACCAGTAGTATTTTGGAAGCTTGGAACAGCTTTCCAATGAATGTGTTTTACGCAGTCTTTGCTTGTGGCTATTTCAAGAGGAAACAAACCACAAAGGCAGAACTTAGAACTACTTTATTTTGTCAAGTTTCAAGGAGCTAGCACAAACCGTGTTTGATTTAGACTTAAAAAACACATCTATCTGTATAGGAGGAAATAGAGTGAAACCAAAAAATTCAAACTGTTACTGGTAACGAACGCTTCATCCTAGAAGAGTGAAAATTGGGCAGCTAAGTTAACTTAGTGAACTGATCATTACCACAGAGATCATCAAGGTCGGATGAAAAAAAATTTGCCAAGTATTCAGAAAACCAGTAGTATTTTGGAAGCTTGGAACACCTTTCCAATGAATGTGTTTTACGCAGTCTTTGCTTGTGGCTATTTCAAGAGGAAACAAACCACAAAGGCAGAACTTAGAACTACTTTATTTTGTCAAGTTTCAAGGAGCTAGCACAAACCGTGTTTGATTTAGACTGAAAAAACACATCTATCTGTATAGGAGGAAATAGAGTGAAACCTAAAAATTCAAACTGTTACTGGTAACGAACGCTTCATCCTAGAAGAGTGAAAATTGGGCAGCTAAGTGGACTTAGTGAACTGATCAGTTTCAAGGAGCTAGCACAAACCGTGTTTGATATAGACTTCCAAACACATCTATCTATATAGGAGGAAATAGAGTGAAACCTAAAAACTCAAACTGTTACTGGTAACGAAAGTTTAATCCTAGAAGAGTGAATATTGGGCAGCTAAGTGGACTAAGTGAACTGATCATTGCCACAGAGATCATCAAGGTGGGATGAAAAAAAATTTGCCGAGTATTCAGAAAACCACTAGCTTTTTGGAAGCTTGGCACACCTTTCCAATGAATGTTTTTTACGCAGTCTTTGCTTGTGGCTATTTCAAGAGGAAACAATCCACAAAGACAGAACTTAGAACTACTTTATTTTGTCAAGTTTCAAGGAGCTAGCACAAACCGTGTTTGATATAGACTTCCAAACACATCTATCTATATAGGAGGAAATAGAGTGAAACCTAAAAACTCAAAGTGTTACTGGTAACGAAAGCTTCATCCTAGAAGAGTGAATATTGGGCAGCTAAGTGGACTTAGTGAACTGATCATTACCACAGAGATCATCAAGGTCGGATGAAAAAAAATTTGCCGAGTATTCAGAAAACCAGTAGTTTTTTGGAAGCTTGGCACACCTTTCCAATGAAGGTGTTTTCCGCAGTCTTTGCTTGTGGCTATTTCAAGAGGAAACAAACCACAAAGACAGAACTTAGAACTACTTTATTTTGTCAAGTTTCAAGGAACTAGCACAAACCGTGTTTGATTTAGACTTAAAAAACACATCTATCTGTATAGGAGGAAATAGAGTGAAACCTAAAAATTCAAACTGTTACTGGTAACGAACGCTTCATCCTAGAAGAGTGAAAATTGGGCAGCTAAGTGGACTTATGAACTGATCATTACCACAGAGATCATCAAGGTCGGATGAAAAAAAATTTGCCGAGTATTCAGAAAACCAGAGTATTTTGGAAGCTTGGAACACCTTTCCAATGAATGTGTTTTACGCAGTCTTTGCTTGTGGCTATTTCAAGAGGAAACAAACCACAGAGGCAGAACTTAGAACTACTTTATTTTGTCAAGTTTCAAGGAGCTAGCACAAACCGTGTTTGATTTAGACTTAAAAAACACATCTATCTCTATAGGAGGAAATAGAGTGAAACGTAAAAATTCAAACTGTTACTGGTAACGAAAGCTTCATCCTAGAAGAGTGAAAATTGGGCAGCTACGTGGACTTAGTGAACTGATCATTACCACAGAGATCATCAAGGTCGGATGAAAAAATATTTGCGAGTATTCAGAAAACCAGTAGTATTTTGGAAGCTTGGAACAGCTTTCCAATGAATGTGTTTTACGCAGTCTTTGCTTGTGGCTATTTCAAGAGGAAACAAACCACAAAGGCAGAACTTAGAACTACTTTATTTTGTCAAGTTTCAAGGAGCTAGCACAAACCGTGTTTGATTTAGACTTAAAAAACACATCTATCTGTATAGGAGGAAATAGAGTGAAACCTAAAAACTCAAACTGTTACTGGTAACGAAAGTTTCATCCTAGAAGAGTGAATATTGGGCAGCTAAGTGGACTAAGTGAACTGATCATTACCACAGAGATCATCAAAGTCGGATGAAAAAAAATTTGCCGAGTATTCAGAAAACCAGTAGTTTTTTGGAAGCTTGGCACACCTTTCCAATGAAGGTGTTTTACGCAGTCTTTGCTTGTGGCTATTTCAAAAGGAAACAAACCACAAAGACAGAACTTAGAACTACTTTATTTTGTCAAGTTTCAAGGAACTAGCACAAACCGTGTTTGATTTAGACTTAATAAACACATCTATCTGTATAGGAGGAAATAGAGTGAAACCTAAAAATTCAAACTGTTACTGGTAACGAACGCTTCATCCTAGAAGAGTGAAAATTGGGCAGCTGAGTGGACTTATGAACTGATCATTCCCACAGAGATCATCAAGGTCGGATGAAAAAAAATTTGCCGAGTATTCAGAAAACCAGTAGTATTTTGGAAGCTTGGAACACCTTTCCAATGAATGTGTTTTACGCAGTCTTTGCTTGTGGCTATTTCAAGAGGAAACAAACCACAAAGGCAGAACTTAGAACTACTTTATTTTGTCAAGTTTCAAGGAGCTAGCACACACCGTGTTTGATTTAGACTTAAAAAACACACCTATCTGCCTAGGAGGAAATAGAGTGAAACCTAACAATTCAAACTGTTACTGGTAACAAAAGCTTCATCCTAGAAGAGTGAATATTGGGCAGCTAAGTGGACTTAGTGAACTGATCATTACAACAGAGATCATCAAGGTCGGATGAAAAAAAATTTGCCGAGTATTCAGAAAACCAGTAGTATTTTGGAAGCTTGGAACACCTTTCCAATGAATGTGTTTTACGAAGTTTTGCTTGTGGCTATTTCAAGAGGAAACGAACCACAAAGGCAGAACTTAGAACTACTTTATTTTGTCAAGTTTCAAGGAGCTAGCACAAACCGTGTTTGATTTAGACTTCAAAAACACATCTATCTGTATAGGAGGAAATAGAGTGAAACCTAAAAATTCAAACTGTTACTGGTAACGAACGCTTCATCCTAGAAGAGTGAAAATTGGGCAGCTAAGTGGACTTAGTGAACTGATCATTACCACAGAGATCATCAAGTTCGGATGAAAAAAAATTTGCCGAGTATTCAGAAAACCAGAGTATTTTGGAAGCTTGGAACACCTTTCCAATGAATGTGTTTTACGCAGTCTTTGCTTGTGGCTATTTCAAGAGGAAACAAACCACAGAGGCAGAACTTAGAACTACTTTATTTTGTCAAGTTTCAAGGAGCTAGCAAAAACCGTGTTTGATTTAGACTTAAAAAACACATCTATCTGTATAGGAGGACATAGAGTGAAACCTAAAAACTCAAACTGTTACTGGTAACGAAAGCTTCATCCTAGAAGAGTGAATATTGGGCAGCTAAGTGGACTAAGTGAACTGATCATTACCACAGAGATCATCAAGGTGGGATGAAAAAAAATTTGCCGAGTATTCAGAAAAACACTAGTTTTTTCTAAGCTTGGCACACCTTTCCAATGAATGTGTTTTACGCAATCTTTGCTTGTGCCTATTTCAAGAGGAAACAAACCACAAAGACAGAACTTAGAACTACTTTATTTTGTAAAGTTTCATGGAGCTAGCACAAACCGTGATTGATATAGACTTCCAAACACATCTATCTATATAGGAGGAAATAGAGTGAAACCTAAAAATTCAAACTGTTACTGGTAACGAAAGCTTCATCCTAGAAGAGTGAATATTGGGCAGCTAAGTGGACTTAGTGAACTGATCATTACCACAGAGATCATCAAGGTCGGATGAAAAAAAATTTGCCGAGTATTCAGAAAACCAGTAGTATTTTGGAAGCTTGGAACACCTTTCCAATGATGTGTTTTACGCAGTCTTTGCTTGTGGCTATTTCAAGAGGAAACGAACCACAAAGGCAGAACTTAGAACTAATTTATTTTGTCAAGTTTCAAGGAGCTAACACAAACCGTTTTTGATTTAGACTGAAAAAACACATCTATCTGTATAGGAGGAAATAGAGTGAAACCTAAAAATTCAAACTGTTACTGGTAACGAACGCTTCATCATAGAAGAGTGAAAATTGGGCAGCTAAGTGGACTTAGTGAACTGATCAGTTTCAAGGAGCTAGCACAAACCGTGTTTGATATAGACTTCCAAACACATCTATCCATATAGGAGGAAATAGAGTGAAACCTAAAAACTCAAACTGTTACTGGTAACGAAAGTTTCATCCTAGAAGAGTGAATATTGGGCAGCTAAGTGGACTAAGTGAACTGATCATTACCACAGAGATCATCAAGGTCGGATGAAAAAAAATTTGCCGAGTATTCAGAAAACCAGTAGTTTTTTGGAAGCTTGGCACACCTTTCCAATGAAGGTGTTTTAGGCAGTCTTTGCTTGTGGCTATTACAAGAGGAAACAAACCACAAAGACAGAACTTTGAACTACTTTATTTTGTCAAGTTTCAAGGAACTAGCACAAACCGTGTTTGATTTAGACTTAAAAAACACATCTATCTGTATAGGAGGAAATAGAGTGAAACCTAAAAATTCAAACTGTTACTGGTAATGAACGCTTCATCCTAGAAGAGTGAAAATTGGGCAGCTAAGTGGACTTAGTGAACTGATCATTACCACAGAGATCATCAAGGTCGGATGGAAAAAAAATTTGCCGACTATTCAGAAAACCAGAGTATTTTGGAAGCTTGGAACACCTTTCCAATGAATGTGTTTTACGCAGTCTTTGCTTGTGGCTATTTCAAGAGGAAACAAACCACAGAGGCAGAACTTAGAACTACTTTTATTTTGTCAAGTTTCAAGGAGCTAGCACAAACCGTGTTTGATATAGACTTCCAAACACATCTATCTATATAGGAGGAAATAGAGTGAAACCTAAAAACTCAAACTGTTACTGGTAACGAAAGCTTCATCCTAGAAGAGTGAATATTGGGCAGCTAAGTGGACTTAGTGAACTGATCATTACCACAGAGATCATCAAGGTCGGATGAAAAAAAATTTGCCGAGTATTCAGAAAACCAGTAGTATTTTGGAAGCTTGGAACACCTTTCCAATGAATGTGTTTTACGCAGTTTTGCTTGTGGCTATTTCAAGAGGAAACGAACCACAAAGGCAGAACTTAGAACTACTTTATTTTGTCAAGTTTCAAGGAGCTAGCACAAACTGTGTTTGATTTAGACTTCAAAAACACATCTATCTGTATAGGAGGAAATAGAGTGAAACCTAAAAATTCAAACTGTTACTGGTAACGAACGCTTCATCCTAGAAGAGTGAAAATTGGGCAGCTAAGTGGACTTAGTGAACTGATCATTACCACAGAGATCATCAAGGTCGGATGAAAAAAAATTGCCGAGTATTCAGAAAACCAGAGTATTTTGGAAGCTTGGAACACCTTTCCAATGAATGTGTTTTACGCAGTCTTTGCTTGTGGCTATTTCAAGAGGAAACAAACCACAGAGGCAGAACTTAGAACTACTTTATATTGTCAAGTTTCAAGGAGCTAGCACAAACCGTGTTTGATTTAGACTTAAAAAACACATCTATCTGTATAGGAGGAAATAGAGTGAAACCAAAAATTCAAACTGTTACTGGTAACGAACGCTTTATCCTAGAAGAGTGAAAATTGGGCAGCTAATTTAACTTAGTGAACTGATCATTACCACAGAGATCATCAAGGTTGGATGAAAAAAAATTTGCCAAGTATTCAGAAAACCAGTAGTATTTTGGAAGCTTGGAACACCTTTCCAATGAATGTGTTTTACGCAGTCTTTGCTTGTGGCTATTTCAAGAGGAAACAAACCACAAAGGCAGAACTTAGAACTACTTTATTTTTTCAAGTTTCAAGGAGCTAGCACAAACCGTGTTTTTTTTAGACTTAAAAAACACATCTATCTGTATAGGAGGAAATAGAGTGAAACCTAAAAATTCAAACTGTTACTGGTAACGAACGCTTCATCCTAGAAGAGTGAAAATTGGGCAGCTAAGTGGACTTAGTGAACTGATCAGTTTCAAGGAGCTAGCACAAACCGTGTTTGATATAGACTTCCAAACACATCTATCTACATAGGAGGAAATAGATTGAAACCTAAAAACTCAAACTGTTACTGGTAACGAAAGTTTAATCCTAGAAGAGTGAATATTGGGCAGCTAAGTGGACTAAGTGAACTGATCATTACCACAGAGATCATCAAGGTGGGATGAAAAAAAATTTGCCGAGTATTCAGAAAACCACTAGCTTTTTGGAAGCTTGGCACACCTTTCCAATGAATGCTTTTTACGCAGTCTTTGCTTGTGGCTATTTCAAGAGGAAACAAACCACAAAGACAGAACTTAGAACTACTTTATTTTGTCAAGTTTCAAGGAGCTAGCACAAACCGTGTTTGATATAGACTTCCAAACACATCTATCTATATAGGAGGAAATAGAGTGAAACCTAAAAACTCAAAGTGTTACTGGTAACGAAAGCTTCATCCTAGAAGAGTGAATATTGGGCAGCTAAGTGGACTTAGTGAACTGATCATTACCCAGAGATCATCAAGGTCGGATGAAAAAAAATTTGCCGAGTATTCAGAAAACCAGTAGTATTTTGGAAGCTTGGAACACCTTTCCAATGAATGTGTTTTACGCAGTCTTTGCTTGTGGCTATTTCAGGAGGAAACAAACCTCAAAGGCAGAACTTAGAACTACTTTATTTTGTCAACTTTCAAGGAGCTAGCACAAACCGTGTTTGATTTAGACTGAAAAAACACATCTATCTGTATAGGAGGAAATAGAGTGAAACCTAAAAATTCAAACTGTTACTGGTAACGAACGCTTCATCCTAGAGGAGTGAAAATTGGGCAGCTAAGTGGACTTAGTGAAGTGATCAGTTTCAAGGAGCTAGCACAAACCGTGTTTGATATAGACTTCCAAACACATCTATCTATATAGGAGGAAATTGAGTGAAACCTAAAAACTCAAACTGTTACTGGTAACGAAAGCTTCATCCTAGAAGAGTGAATATTGGGCAGCTAAGTGGACTTAGTGAACTGATCATTACCACAGAGATCATCAAGGTCGGATGAAAAAAAATTTGCCGATTATTCAGAAAACCAGTAGTATTTTGGAAGCTTGGAACACCTTTCCAATGAATGTGTTTTACGCAGTTTTGCTTGTGGCTATTTCAAGAGGAAACGAACCACAAAGGCAGAACTTAGAACTACTTTATTTTGTCAAGTTTCAAGGAGCCAGCACAAACCGTGTTTGATTTAGACTTCAAAAACACATCTATCTGTATAGGAGGAAATAGAGTGAAACCTAAAAATTCAAACTGTTACTGGTAACGAACGCTTCATCCTAGAAGAGTGAAAATTGGGCAGCTAAGTGGACTTAGTGAACTGATCATTACCACAGAGATCATCAAGGTCGGATGAAAAAAATTTGCCGAGTATTCAGAAAACCAGAGTATTTTGGAAGCTTGGAACACCTTTCCAATGAATGTGTTTTACGCAGTCTTTGCTTGTGGCTATTTCAAGAGGAAACAAACCACAGAGGCAGAACTTAGAACTACTTTATTTTGTCAAGGTTCAAGGAGCTAGCACAAACCGTGTTTGATTTAGACTTAAAAAACACATCTATCTCTATAGGAGGAAATAGAGTGAAACGCAAAATTCAAACTGTTACTGGTAACGAACGCTTCATCCTAGAAGAGTGAAAATTGGGCAGCTAAGTGGACTTAGTGAACTGATCATTACCACAGAGATCATCAAGGTCGGATGAAAAAAAATTTACCGAGTATTCAGAAAACCAGTAGTATTTTGGAAGCTTGGAACAGCTTTCCAATGAATGTGTTTTACGCAGTCTTTGCTTGTGGCTATTTCAAGAGGAAACAAACCACAAAGGCAGAACTTAGAACTACTTTATTTTGTCAAGTTTCAAGGAGCTAGCACAAACCGTGTTTGATTTAGACTTAAAAAACACATCTATCTGTATAGGAGGAAATAGAGTGAAACCAAAAAATTCAAACTGTTACTGGTAACGAACGCTTCATCCTAGAAGAGTGAAAATTGGGCAGCTAAGTTAACTTAGTGAACTGATCATTACCACAGAGATCATCAAGGTCGGATGAAAAAAAATTTGCCAAGTATTCAGAAAACCAGTAGTATTTTGGAAGCTTGGAACACCTTTCCAATGAATGTGTTTTACGCAGTCTTTGCTTGTGGCTATTTCAAGAGGAAACAAACCACAAAGGCAGAACTTAGAACTACTTTATTTTGTCAAGTTTCAAGGAGCTAGCACAAACCGTGTTTGATTTAGACTGAAAAAACACATCTATCTGTATAGGAGGAAATAGAGTGAAACCTAAAAATTCAAACTGTTACTGGTAACGAACGCTTCATCCTAGAAGAGTGAAAATTGGGCAGCTAAGTGGACTTAGTGAACTGATCAGTTTCAAGGAGCTAGCACAAACCGTGTTTGATATAGACTTCCAAACACATCTATCTATATAGGAGGAAATAGAGTGAAACCTAAAAACTCAAACTGTTACTGGTAACGAAAGTTTAATCCTAGAAGAGTGAATATTGGGCAGCTAAGTGGACTAAGTGAACTGATCATTGCCACAGAGATCATCAAGGTGGGATGAAAAAAAATTTGCCGAGTATTCAGAAAACCACTAGCTTTTTGGAAGCTTGGCACACCTTTCCAATGAATGTTTTTTACGCAGTCTTTGCTTGTGGCTATTTCAAGAGGAAACAATCCACAAAGACAGAACTTAGAACTACTTTATTTTGTCAAGTTTCAAGGAGCTAGCACAAACCGTGTTTGATATAGACTTCCAAACACATCTATCTATATAGGAGGAAATAGAGTGAAACCTAAAAACTCAAAGTGTTACTGGTAACGAAAGCTTCATCCTAGAAGAGTGAATATTGGGCAGCTAAGTGGACTTAGTGAACTGATCATTACCACAGAGATCATCAAGGTCGGATGAAAAAAAATTTGCCGAGTATTCAGAAAACCAGTAGTTTTTTGGAAGCTTGGCACACCTTTCCAATGAAGGTGTTTTACGCAGTCTTTGCTTGTGGCTATTTCAAGAGGAAACAAACCACAAAGACAGAACTTAGAACTACTTTATTTTGTCAAGTTTCAAGGAACTAGCACAAACCGTGTTTGATTTAGACTTAAAAAACACATCTATCTGTATAGGAGGAAATAGAGTGAAACCTAAAAATTCAAACTGTTACTGGTAACGAACGCTTCATCCTAGAAGAGTGAAAATTGGGCAGCTAAGTGGACTTATGAACTGATCATTACCACAGAGATCATCAAGGTCGGATGAAAAAAAATTTGCCGAGTATTCAGAAAACCAGTAGTATTTTGGAAGCTTGGAACACCTTTCCAATGAATGTGTTTTACGCAGTCTTTGCTTGTGGCTATTTCAAGAGGAAACAAACCACAGAGGCAGAACTTAGAACTACTTTATTTTGTCAAGTTTCAAGGAGCTAGCACAAACCGTGTTTGATTTAGACTTAAAAAACACATCTATCTCTATAGGAGGAAATAGAGTGAAACGTAAAAATTCAAACTGTTACTGGTAACGAAAGCTTCATCCTAGAAGAGTGAAAATTGGGCAGCTACGTGGACTTAGTGAACTGATCATTACCACAGAGATCATCAAGGTCGGATGAAAAAATATTTGCCGAGTATTCAGAAAACCAGTAGTATTTTGGAAGCTTGGAACAGCTTTCCAATGAATGTGTTTTACGCAGTCTTTGCTTGTGGCTATTTCAAGAGGAAACAAACCACAAAGGCAGAACTTAGAACTACTTTATTTTGTCAAGTTTCAAGGAGCTAGCACAAACCGTGTTTGATTTAGACTTAAAAAACACATCTATCTGTATAGGAGGAAATAGAGTGAAACCTAAAAACTCAAACTGTTACTGGTAACGAAAGTTTCATCCTAGAAGAGTGAATATTGGGCAGCTAAGTGGACTAAGTGAACTGATCATTACCACAGAGATCATCAAAGTCGGATGAAAAAAAATTTGCCGAGTATTCAGAAAACCAGTAGTTTTTTGGAAGCTTGGCACACCTTTCCAATGAAGGTGTTTTACGCAGTCTTTGCTTGTGGCTATTTCAAGAGGAAACAAACCACAAAGACAGAACTTAGAACTACTTTATTTTGTCAAGTTTCAAGGAACTAGCACAAACCGTGTTTGATTTAGACTTAAAAAACACATCTATCTGTATAGGAGGAAATAGAGTGAAACCTAAAAATTCAAACTGTTACTGGTAACGAACGCTTCATCCTAGAAGAGTGAAAATTGGGCAGCTAAGTGGACTTATGAACTGATCATTCCCACAGAGATCATCAAGGTCGGATGAAAAAAAATTTGCCGAGTATTCAGAAAACCAGTAGTATTTTGGAAGCTTGGAACACCTTTCCAATGAATGTGTTTTACGCAGTCTTTGCTTGTGGCTATTTCAAGAGGAAACAAACCACAAAGGCAGAACTTAGAACTACTTTATTTTGTCAAGTTTCAAGGAGCTAGCACACACCGTGTTTGATTTAGACTTAAAAAACACACCTATCTGCCTAGGAGGAAATAGAGTGAAACCTAACAATTCAAACTGTTACTGGTAACGAACGCTTCATCCTAGAAGAGTGATAATTGGGCAGCTACGTGGACTTAGTGAACTGATCATTACCACAGAGATCATCAAGGTCGGATGAAAAAAAATTTGCCGAGTATTCAGAAAACCAATAGTATTTTGGAAGCTTGGAACAGCTTTCCAATGAATGTGTTTTACGCAGTCTTTGCTTGTGGCTATTTCAAGAGGAAACAAACCACAAAGACAGAACTAGAACTGCTTTATTTTGTCAAGTTTCAAGGAGCTAGCACACACCGTGTTTGATTTAGACTTAAAAAACACATCTATCTGTATAGGAGGAAATAGAGTGAAACCAGAAAACTCAAAGTGTTACTGGTAACGAAAGCTTCATCCTAGAAGAGTGAATATTGGGCAGCTAAGTGGACTAAGTGAACTGATCATTACCACAGAGATCATAAAGATGGGATGAAAAAAAATTTGCCGAGTATTTAGAAAACCACTAGCTTTTTGGAAGTTTGGCACACCTTTCCAATGAATGTGTTTTACGCAGTCTTTGCTTGTGCCTATTTCAAGAGGAAACAAACCACAAAGACAGAACTTAGAACTACTTTATTTTGTCAAGTTTCAAGGAGCTAGCACAAACCGTGTTTGATATAGACTTCCAAACACATCTATCTATATAGGAGGAAATAGAGTGAAACCTAAAAACTCAAACTGTTACTGGTAACAAAAGCTTCATCCTAGAAGAGTGAATATTGGGCAGCTAAGTGGACTTAGTGAACTGATCATTACAACAGAGATCATCAAGTTCGGATGAAAAAAAATTTGCCGAGTATTCAGAAAACCAGTAGTATTTTGGAAGCTTGGAACACCTTTCCAATGAATGTGTTTTACGAAGTTTTGCTTGTGGCTATTTCAAGAGGAAACGAACCACAAAGGCAGAACTTAGAACTACTTTATTTTGTCAAGTTTCAAGGAGCTAGCACAAACCGTGTTTGATTTAGACTTCAAAAACACATCTATCTGTATAGGAGGAAATAGAGTGAAACCTAAAAATTCAAACTGTTACTGGTAACGAACGCTTCATCCTAGAAGAGTGAAAATTGGGCAGCTAAGTGGACTTAGTGAACTGATCATTACCACAGAGATCATCAAGGTCGGATGAAAAAAAATTTGCCGAGTATTCAGAAAACCAGAGTATTTTGGAAGCTTGGAACACCTTTCCATTGAATGTGTTTTACGCAGTCTTTGCTTGTGGCTATTTCAAGAGGAAACAAACCACAGAGGCAGAACTTAGAACTACTTTATTTTGTCAAGTTTCAAGGAGCTAGCAAAAACCGTGTTTGATTTAGACTTAAAAAACACATCTATCTGTATAGGAGGACATAGAGTGAAACCTAAAAACTCAAACTGTTACTGGTAATGAAAGCTTCATCCTAGAAGAGTGAATATTGGGCAGCTAAGTGGACTAAGTGAACTGATCATTACCACAGAGATCATCAAGGTGGGATGAAAAAAAATTTGCCGAGTATTCAGAAAAACACTAGTTTTTCTAAGCTTGGCACACCTTTCCAATGAATGTGTTTTACGCAATCTTTGCTTTTCCCTATTTCAAGAGGAAACAAACCACAAAGACAGAACTTAGAACTACTTTATTTTGTAAAGTTTCATGGAGCTAGCACAAACCGTGTTTGATATAGACTTCCAAACACATCTATCTATATAGGAGGAAATAGAGTGAAACATAAAAATTCAAACTGTTACTGGTAACGAAAGCTTCATCCTAGAAGAGTGAATATTGGGCAGCTAAGTGGACTTAGTGAACTGATCATTACCACAGAGATCATCAAGGTCGGATGAAAAAAATTTGCCGAGTATTCAGAAAACCAGTAGTATTTTGGAAGCTTGGAACACCTTTCCAATGATGTGTTTTACGCAGTCTTTGCTTGTGGCTATTTCAAGTGGAAACGAACCACAAAGGCAGAACTTAGAACTAATTTATTTTGTCAAGTTTCAAGGAGCTAACACAAACCGTTTTTGATTTAGACTTAAAAAACACATCTATCTGTATAGGAGGAAATAGAGTGAAACCTAAAAATTCAAACTGTTACTGGTAACGAACGCTTCATCCTAGAAGAGTGAAAATTGGGCAGCTAAGTGGACTTAGTGAACTGATCAGTTTCAAGGAGCTAGCACAAACCGTGTTTGATATAGACTTCCAAACACATCTATCCATATAGGAGGAAATAGAGTGAAACCTAAAAACTCAAACTGTTACTGGTAACGAAAGTTTCATCCTAGAAGAGTGAATATTGGGCAGCTAAGTGGACTAAGTGAACTGATCATTACCACAGAGATCATCAAGGTCGGATGAAAAAAAATTTGCCGAGTATTCAGAAAACCAGTAGTTTTTTGGAAGCTTGGCACACCTTTCCAATGAAGGTGTTTTAGGCAGTCTTTGCTTGTGGCTATTACAAGAGGAAACAAACCACAAAGACAGAACTTTGAACTACTTTATTTTGTCAAGTTTCAAGGAACTAGCACAAACCGTGTTTGATTTAGACTTAAAAAACACATCTATCTGTATAGGAGGAAATAGAGTGAAACCTAAAAATTCAAACTGTTACTGGTAATGAACAGTTCATCCTAGAAGAGTGAAAATTGGGCAGCTAAGTGGACTTAGTGAACTGATCATTACCACAGAGATCATCAAGGTCGGATGAAAAAAAATTTGCCGAATATTCAGAAAACCAGAGTATTTTGGAAGCTTGGAACACCTTTCCAATGAATGTGTTTTACGCAGTCTTTGCTTGTGGCTATTTCAAGAGGAAACAAACCACAGAGGCAGAACTTAGAACTACTTTATTTTGTCAAGTTTCAAGGAGCTAGCACAAACCGTGTTTGATTTAGACTTAAAAAACACATCTATCTCTATAGGAGGAAATAGAGTGAAACTTAAAAATTCAAACTGTTACTGGTAACGAACGCTTCATCCTAGAAGAGTGAAAATTGGGCAGCTAAGTGGACTTCGTGAACTGATCATTACCACAGAGATCATAAAGGTTGGATGAAAAAAAATTTGCCGAGTATTCAGAAAACCAGTAGTATTTTAGAAGCTTGGAACAGCTTTCCAATGAATGTGTTTTACGCAGTCTTTGCTTGTGGCTATTTCAAGAGGAAACAAACCACAAAGGCAGAACTTAGAACTACTTTATTTTGTCAAGTTTCAAGGAGCTAGCACAAACCGTGTTTGATTTAGACTTAAAAAACACATCTATCTGTATAGGAGGAAATAGAGTGAAACCTAAAAATTCAAACTGTTACTGGTAATGAACGCTTCATCCTAGAAGAGTGAAAATTGGGCCGCTAAGTTAACTTAGTGAACTGATCATTACCACAGAGATCATCAAGGTCGGATGAAAAAAAATTTGCCAAGTATTCAGAAAACCAGTAGTATTTTGGAAGCTTGGAACACCTTTCCAATGAATGTGTTTTACGCAGTCTTTGCTTGTGGCTATTTCAAGAGGAGACAAACCACAAAGGCAGAACTTAGAACTACTTTATTTTGTCAAGTTTCAAGGAGCTAGCACAAACCGTGTTTGATTTAGACTTAAAAAACACATCTATCTGTATAGGAGGAAATAGAGTGAAACCTAAAAATTCAAACTGTTACTGGTAACAAACGCTTCATCCTAGAAGAGTGAAAATTGGGCAGCTAAGTGGACTTAGTGAACTGATCAGTTTCAAGGAGCTAGCACAAACCGTGTTTGATATAGACTTCCAAACACATCTATCTATATAGGAGGAAATAGAGTGAAACCTAAAAACTCAAACTGTTACTGGTAACGAAAGTTTCATCCTAGAAGAGTGAATATTGGGCAGCTAAGTGGACTAAGTGAACTGATCATTACCACAGAGATCATCAAGGTCGGATGAAAAAAAATTTGCCGAGTATTCAGAAAACCAGTAGTTTTTTTGGAATCTTGGCACACCTTTCCAATGAAGGTGTTTTACGCAGTCTTTGCTTTTGGCTATTTCAAGAGGAAACAAACCACAAAGGCAGAACTTAGAACTACTTTATTTTGTCAAGTTTCAAGGAGCTAGCACAAACCGTGTTTGATTTAGACTAAAAAAACACATCTATCTGTATAGGAGAAAATAGAGTGAAACCTAAAAATTCAAACTGTTACTGGTAACGAATGCTTCAGCCTAGAAGAGTGAAAATTGGGCAGCTAAGTGGACTTAGTGAACTGATCATTATCTCAGAGATCATCAAGGTCGGATGAAAAAAAATTTGCCGAGTATTCAGAAAACCAGTAGTATTTTGGAAGCTTGGAACACCTTTCCAATGAATGTGTTTTATGCAGTCTTTGCTTGTGGCTATTTCAAGAGGAAACAAACCACAAAGGCAGAACTTTCAACTACTTTATTTTGTCAACTTTCAAGGAGCTAGCACAAACCATGTTTGATTTAGACTTAAAAAACACATCTATCTGTATAGGAGGAAATAGAGTGAAACCTAAAAATTCAAACTGTTACTGGTAACGAACGCTTCATCCTAGAAGAGTGAAAATTGGGCAGCTAAGTGGACTTATGAACTGATCATTACCACAGAGATCATCAAGGTCGGATGAAAAAAAATTTGCCGAGTATTCAGAAAACCAGAGTATTTTGGATGCTTGGAACACCTTTCCAATGAATGTGTTTTACGCAGTCTTTGCTTGTGGCTATTTCAAGAGGAAACAAACCACAAAGGCAGAACTTAGAACTACTTTATTTTGTCAAGTTTCAAGGAGCTAGCACAAACCGTGTTTGATTTAGACTTAAAAAACACATCTATCTCTATAGGAGGAAATAGAGTGAAACCTAAAAACTCAAACTGTTACTGGTAACGAAAGTTTCATCCTAGAAGAGTGAATATTGGGCAGCTAAGTGGACTAAGTGAACTGATCATTACCACAGAGATCATCAAAGTCGGATGAAAAAAAATTTGCCGAGTATTCAGAAAACCAGTAGTTTTTTGGAAGCTTGGCACACCTTTCCAATGAAGGTGTTTTACGCAGTCTTTGCTTGTGGCTATTTCAAGAGGAAACAAACCACAAAGACAGAACTTAGAACTACTTTATTTTGTCAAGTTTCAAGGAACTAGCACAAACCGTGTTTGATTTAGACTTAAAAAACACATCTATCTGTATAGGAGGAAATAGAGTGAAACCTAAAAATTCAAACTGTTACTGGTAACGAACGCTTCATCCTAGAAGAGTGAAAATTGGGCAGCTAAGTGGACTTATGAACTGATCATTCCCACAGAGATCATCAAGGTCGGATGAAAAAAAATTTGCCGAGTATTCAGAAAACCAGTAGTATTTTGGAAGCTTGGAACACCTTTCCAATGAATGTGTTTTACGCAGTCTTTGCTTGTGGCTATTTCAAGAGGAAACAAACCACAAAGGCAGAACTTAGAACTACTTTATTTTGTCAAGTTTCAAGGAGCTAGCACACACCGTGTTTGATTTAGACTTAAAAAACACACCTATCTGCCTAGGAGGAAATAGAGTGAAACCTAACAATTCAAACTGTTACTGGTAACGAACGCTTCATCCTAGAAGAGTGATAATTGGGCAGCTACGTGGACTTAGTGAACTGATCATTACCACAGAGATCATCAAGGTCGGATGAAAAAAAATTTGCCGAGTATTCAGAAAACCAATAGTATTTTGGAAGCTTGGAACAGCTTTCCAATGAATGTGTTTTACGCAGTCTTTGCTTGTGGCTATTTCAAGAGGAAACAAACCACAAAGACAGAACTAGAACTGCTTTATTTTGTCAAGTTTCAAGGAGCTAGCACACACCGTGTTTGATTTAGACTTAAAAAACACATCTATCTGTATAGGAGGAAATAGAGTGAAACCAGAAAACTCAAAGTGTTACTGGTAACGAAAGCTTCATCCTAGAAGAGTGAATATTGGGCAGCTAAGTGGAGTAAGTGAACTGATCATTACCACAGAGATCATCAAGATGGGATGAAAAAAAATTTGCCGAGTATTTAGAAAACCACTAGCTTTTTGGAAGTTTGGCACACCTTTCCAATGAATGTGTTTTACGCAGTCTTTGCTTGTGCCTATTTCAAGAGGAAACAAACCACAAAGACAGAACTTAGAACTACTTTATTTTGTCAAGTTTCAAGGAGCTAGCACAAACCGTGTTTGATATAGACTTCCAAACACATCTATCTATATAGGAGGAAATAGAGTGAAACCTAAAAACTCAAACTGTTACTGGTAACAAAAGCTTCATCCTAGAAGAGTGAATATTGGGCAGCTAAGTGGACTTAGTGAACTGATCATTACAACAGAGATCATCAAGTTCGGATGAAAAAAAATTTGCCGAGTATTCAGAAAACCAGTAGTATTTTGGAAGCTTGGAACACCTTTCCAATGAATGTGTTTTACGAAGTTTTGCTTGTGGCTATTTCAAGAGGAAACGAACCACAAAGGCAGAACTTAGAACTACTTTATTTTGTCAAGTTTCAAGGAGCTAGCACAAACCGTGTTTTGATTTAGACTTCAAAAACACATCTATCTGTATAGGAGGAAATAGAGTGAAACCTAAAAATTCAAACTGTTACTGGTAACGAACGCTTCATCCTAGAAGAGTGAAAATTGGGCAGCTAAGTGGACTTAGTGAACTGATCATTACCACAGAGATCATCAAGGTCGGATGAAAAAAAATTTGCCGAGTATTCAGAAAACCAGAGTATTTTGGAAGCTTGGAACACCTTTCCATTGAATGTGTTTTACGCAGTCTTTGCTTGTGGCTATTTCAAGAGGAAACAAACCACAGAGGCAGAACTTAGAACTACTTTATTTTGTCAAGTTTCAAGGAGCTAGCAAAAACCGTGTTTGATTTAGACTTAAAAAACACATCTATCTGTATAGGAGGACATAGAGTGAAACCTAAAAACTCAAACTGTTACTGGTAATGAAAGCTTCATCCTAGAAGAGTGAATATTGGGCAGCTAAGTGGACTAAGTGAACTGATCATTACCACAGAGATCATCAAGGTGGGATGAAAAAAAATTTGCCGAGTATTCAGAAAAACACTAGTTTTTCTAAGCTTGGCACACCTTTCCAATGAATGTGTTTTACGCAATCTTTGCTTTTCCCTATTTCAAGAGGAAACAAACCACAAAGACAGAACTTAGAACTACTTTATTTTGTAAAGTTTCATGGAGCTAGCACAAACCGTGTTTGATATAGACTTCCAAACACATCTATCTATATAGGAGGAAATAGAGTGAAACATAAAAATTCAAACTGTTACTGGTAACGAAAGCTTCATCCTAGAAGAGTGAATATTGGGCAGCTAAGTGGACTTAGTGAACTGATCATTACCACAGAGATCATCAAGGTCGGATGAAAAAAAATTTGCCGAGTATTCAGAAAACCAGTAGTATTTTGGAAGCTTGGAACACCTTTCCAATGATGTGTTTTACGCAGTCTTTGCTTGTGGCTATTTCAAGAGGAAACGAACCACAAAGGGCAGAACTTAGAACTAATTTATTTTGTCAAGTTTCAAGGAGCTAACACAAACCGTTTTTGATTTAGACTTAAAAAACACATCTATCTGTATAGGAGGAAATAGAGTGAAACCTAAAAATTCAAACTGTTACTGGTAACGAACGCTTCATCCTAGAAGAGTGAAAATTGGGCAGCTAAGTGGACTTAGTGAACTGATCAGTTTCAAGGAGCTAGCACAAACCGTGTTTGATATAGACTTCCAAACACATCTATACATATAGGAGGAAATAGAGTGAAACCTAAAACTCAAACTGTTACTGGTAACGAAAGTTTCATCCTAGAAGAGTGAATATTGGGCAGCTAAGTGGACTAAGTGAACTGATCATTACCACAGAGATCATCAAGGTCGGATGAAAAAAATTTGCCGAGTATTCAGAAAACCAGTAGTTTTTTGGAAGCTTGGCACACCTTTCCAATGAAGGTGTTTTAGGCAGTCTTTGCTTGTGGCTATTACAAGAGGAAACAAACCACAAAGACAGAACTTTGAACTACTTTATTTTGTCAAGTTTCAAGGAACTAGCACAAACCGTGTTTGATTTAGACTTAAAAAACACATCTATCTGTATAGGAGGAAATAGAGTGAAACCTAAAAATTCAAACTGTTACTGGTAATGAACAGTTCATCCTAGAAGAGTGAATATTGGGCAGCTAAGTGGACTAAGTGAACTGATCATTACCACAGAGATCATCAAGATGGGATGAAAAAAAAATTGCCGAGTATTTAGAAAACCACTAGCTTTTTGGAAGTTTGGCACACCTTTCCAATGAATGTGTTTTACGCAGTCTTTGCTTGTGCCTATTTCAAGAGGAAACAAACCACAAAGACAGAACTTAGAACTACTTTATTTTGTCAAGTTTCAAGGAGCTAGCACAAACCGTGTTTGATATAGACATCCAAACACATCTATCTATATAGGAGGAAATAGAGTGAAACCTAAAAACTCAAACTGTTACTGGTAACGAAAGCTTCATCCTAGAAGAGTGAAAATTGGGCAGCTAAGTGGACTTAGTGTACTGATCATTACCACAGAGATCATCAAGGTCGGATGAAAAAAAATTTGCCGAGTATTCAGAAAACCAGTAGTATTTTGGAAGCTTGGAACACCTTTCCCATGAATGTGTTTTACGCAGTTTTGCTTGTGGCTATTTCAAGAGGAAACGAACCACAAAGGCAGAACTTAGAACTACTTTATTTTGTCAAGTTTCAAGGAGCTAGCACAAACCGTGTTTGATTTAGACTTCAAAAACACATCTATCTGTATAGGAGGAAATAGAGTGAAACCTAAAAATTCAAACTGTTACTGGTAACGAACGCTTCATCCTAGAAGAGTGAAAATTGGGCAGCTAAGTGGACTTAGTGAACTGATCATTACCACAGAGATCATCAAGGTCGGATGAAAAAAACTTTGCCGAGTATTCAGAAAACCAGAGTATTTTGGAAGCTTGGAACACCTTTCCAATGAATGTGTTTTACGCAGTCTTTGCTTGTGGCTATTTCAAGAGGAAACAAACCACAGAGGCAGAACTTAGAACTACTTTATTTTCTCAAGTTTCAAGGAGCTAGCACAAACCGTGTTTGATTTAGACTTAAAAAACACATCTATCTGTATAGGAGGAAATAGAGTGAAACCTAAAAATTCAAACTGTTACTGGTAACGAACGCTTCATCCTAGTAGAGTGAAAATTGGGCAGCTAAGTGGACTTAGTGAACTGATCATTACCACAGAGATCATCAAGGTCGGATGAAAAAAAATTTGCCGAGTATTCAGAAAACCAGTAGTATTTTGGAAGCTTGGAACACCTTTCCAATTAAGGTATTTTACGCAGTCTTTGCTTGTGGCTATTTCAAGAGGAAACAAACCACAAAGACAGAACTTAGAACTACTTTATTTTGTCAAGTTTCAAGGAGCTAGCACAAACCGTGTTTGATTTAGACTTAAAAACACATCTATCTGTATAGGAGGAAATAGAGTGAAACCTAAAAATTCAAACTGTTACTGGTAACGAACGCTTCATCCTAGAAGAGTGAAAATTGGGCAGTTAAGTGGACTTAGTGAACTGATCATTACCACAGAGATCATCAAGGTCGGATGAAAAAAAAATTGCCGAGTATTCAGAAAACCAGTAGTATTTTGGAAGCGTGGAACACCTTTACAATAAAGGTGTTTTACGCAGTCTTTGCTTGTGGCTATTTCAAGAGAAAACAAACCACAAAAACAAAACTTAGAACTACTTTATTTTGTCAAGTTTCAAGGAGCTAGCGCAAACCGTGTTTGATTTAGACTTAAAAAACACCTCTATCTGTATAGGAGAACATAGAGTGAAACCTAAAAATTCAAACTGTTACTGGTAAAGAACGCTTCTTCCTAGAAGAGTGAAAGTTGGGCAGCTAAGTGGACTTAGTGAACTGATCATTACCACAGAGATCATCAAGGTCGGATGAAAAAAAATTTGCCGAGTATTCAGAAAACCAGTAGTATTTTGGAAGCTTGGCACACCTTTCCAACGAATGTGTTTTACGCAGTCTTTGCTTGTGGCTATTTCAAGAGGAAACAAACCACAAAGACAGAACTTAGAACTACTTTATTTTGTTTAGTTTCAAGGAGCTAGCACAAACCGTGTTTGATTTAGACTTAAAAAACACATCTATCTATATAGGAGGAAATAGAGTGAATCCTAAAAACTCAAAGTGTTACTGGTAACGAACGCTTCATCCTAGAAGAGTGAATATTGGGCAGCTAAGTGGACTTAGTGAAGTGATCATTACCACAGAGATCATCAAGGTCGGATTAAAAAAATTTGCCGAGTATTCAGAAAACCCGTAGTTTTTTGGAAGCTTGGCACACCTTTCCAATGAATGTGTTTTACGCAGTCTTTGCTTGTGCCTATTTCAAGAGGAAACAAACCACAAAGCAGAACTTAGAACTACTTTATTTTGTCAAGTTTCAAGGAGCTAGCACAAACCGTGTTTGATATAGACTTCCAAACACATCTATCTTTATAGGAGGAAATAGAGTGAAACCTAAAAATTCAAACTGTTAGTGGTAACGAACGCTTCATCCTAGAAGAGTGAAAGTTGGGCAGCTAAGTGGACTTAGTGAACTGATCATTACCACAGAGATCATCAAGGTCGGATGAAAAAAAATTTGCCGAGTATTCAGAAAACCAGTAGTATTTTGGAAGCTTGGAACACCTTTCCAATAAAGGTGTTTTACGCAGTCTTTGCTTGTGGCTATTTCAAGAGGAAACAAACCACAAAAACAGAACTTAGAACTACTTTATTTTGTCAAGTTTCAAGGAGCTAGCACAAACCGTGTTTGATTTAGACTTAAAAAACACATCTATCTGTATAGGAGAAAATAGAGTGAAACCTAAAAATTCAAACTGTTACTGGTAACGAACGCTTCATCCTAGAAGAGTGAAAGTTGGGCAGCTAAGTGGACTTAGTGAACTGATCATTACCACAGAGATCATCAAGGTCGGATAAAAAAAAATTTGCCGAGTATTCAGAAAACCAGTAGTATTTTGGAAGCTTGGAACACCTTTCCAATGAATGTGTTTTACGCAGTCTTTGCTTGTGGCTATTTCAAGAGGAAACAAACCACAAAGACAGAACTTAGAACTACTATATTTTGTCAAGTTTCATGGAGCTAGCACAAACCGTGTTTGATTTAGACTTAAAAAACACATCTATCTGTATAGGAGGAAATAGAGTGAAACCTAAAAATTCAAACTGTTACTGGTAACGAACGCTTCGTCCTAGAAGAGTGAAAATTGGGCAGCTAAGTGGACTTAATGAACTGATCATTACCACAGAGATCATCAAGGTCGGATGAAAAAAAATTTGCCGAGTATTCAGAAAACCAGTAGTATTTTGGAAGCTTGGAAAACCTATCCAATAAAGGTGTTTTACGCAGTCTTTGCTTGTGGCTATTTCAAGAGGAAACAAACCACAAAGACAGAACTTAGAACTACTTTATTTTGTCAAGTTTCAAGGAGCTAGCACAAACCGTGTTTGATTTAGACTTAAAAAACACATCTATCTGTATAGGAGGAAATAGAGTGAAACCTAAAAATTCAAACTGTTACTGGTAACGAACGCTTCATCCTAGAAGAGTGAAAATTGGGCAGGTAAGTGGACTTAGTGAACTGATCATTACCACAGAGATCATCAAGGTCGGATGAAAAAAAATTTGCCGAGTATTCAGAAAACCAGTAGTATTTTGGAAGCTTGGAACACCTTTCCAATTAAGGTGTTTTACGCAGTCTTTGCTTGTGGCTATTTCAAGAGGAAACAAAACACAAAGACAGAACTTAGAACTACTTTATTTTGTCAAGTTTCAAGGAGCTAGCACAAACCGTGTTTGATTTAGACTTAAAAAACACATCTATCTGTATAGGAGGAAATAGAGTGAAACCTAAAAATTCAAACTGTTACTGGTAACGAACGCTTCATCCTAGAAGAGTGAAAATTGGGAAGCTAAGTGGACTTAGTGAACTGATCATTACCACAGAGATCATCAAGGTCGGATGAAAAAAAATTTGCCGAGTATTCAGAAAACCAGTAGTATTTTGGAAGCTTGGAACACCTTTCCAATAAAGGTGTTGTACGCAGTCTTTGCTTGTGGCTATTTCAAGAGGAAACAAACCACAAAAACAGAACTTAGAACTACTTTATTTTGTCAAGTTTCAAGGAGCTAGCACAAACCGTGTTTGATTTAGACTTAAAAAACACATCTATCTGTATAGGAGAAAATAGAGTGAAACCTAAAAATTAAAACTGTTACTGGTAACGAACGCTTCATCCTAGAAGAGTGAAAGTTGGGCAGTTAAGTGGACTTAGTGAACTGATCATTACCACAGAGATCATAAAGGTCGGATAAAAAAAAATTTGCCGAGTATTCAGAAAACCAGTAGTATTTTGGAAGCTTGGAACACCTTTCCAATGAATGTGTTTTACGCAGTCTTTGCTTGTGGCTATTTCAAGAGGAAACAAACCACAAAGACAGAACTTAGAACTACTTTATTTTGTCAAGTTTCATGGAGCTAGCACAAACCGTGTTTGATTTAGACTTCCAAACACATCTATATATATAGGAGGAAATAGAGTGAAACCTAAAAACTCAAGCTGTTACTGGTAACGAACGCTTCATCCTAGAAGAGTGAATATTGGGCAGCTAAGTGGACTAAGTAAACTGATCATTACCACAGAGATCATCAAGGTCGGATGAAAAAAAATTTTGCCGAGTATTCAGAAAACCAGTAGTTTTTTGGAAGCTTGGCACACCTTTCCAATGAAGGTGTTTTACGCAGTCTTTGCTTGTGGCTATTTCAAGAGGAAACAAACCACAAAGACAGAACTTAGAACTACTTTATTTTGTCAAGTTTCAAGGAGCTAGCACAAACCGTGTTTGATTTAGACTTAAAAAACCCATCTATCTGTATAGGAGGAAATAGAGTGAAACCTAAAACATTCAAACTGTTACTGGTAACGAACGCTTCATCCTAGAAGAGTGAAAATTGGGCAGCTAAGTGGACTTAATGAACTGATCATTACCACAGAGATCATCAAGGTCGGATGAAAAAAAATTTGCCGAGTATTCAGAAAACCAGTAGTATTTTGGAAGCTTGGAACACCTTTCCAATAAAGGTGTTTTACGCAGTGTTTGCTTGTGGCTATTTCAAGAGGAAACAAACCACAAAGACAGAACTTAGAACTACTTTATTTTGTCAAGTTTCAAGGAGCTAGCACAAACCGTGTTTGATTTAGACTGAAAAAACACATCTATCTGTATAGGAGGAAATAGAGTGAAACCTAAAAATTCAAACTGTTACTGGTAACGAACGCTTCATCCTAGAAGAGTGAAAATTGGGCAGCTAAGTGGACTTAGTGAACTGATCATTACCACAGAGATCATCAAGGTCGGATGAAAAAAAATTTGCCGAGTATTCAGAAAACCAGTAGTATTTTGGAAGCTTGGCACACCTTTCCAATGAAGGTGTTTTACGCAGTGTTTGCTTGTGGCTATTTCAAGAGGAAACAAACCACAAAGACAGAACTTAGAACTACTTTATTTTGTCAAGTTTCAAGGAGCTAGCACAAACCGTGTTTGATTTAGACTTAAATAACACATCTATCTGTATAGGAAAAAATAGAGTGAAACCTAAAAATTCAAACTGTTACTGGTAACGAACGCTTCATCCTAGAAGAGTGAAAATTGGGCAGCTAAGTGGACTTAGTGAACTGATCATTACCACAGAGATCATCAAGGTCAGATGAAAAAAAATTTGCCGAGTATTCAGAAAAAAAGTAGTATTTTGGAAGCTTGGAACACCTTTCCAATAAAGGTGTTTTACGCAGTCTTTGCTTGTGGCTATTTCAAGAGGAAACAAACCACAAAAACAGAACTTAGAACTACTTTATTTTGTCAAGTTTCAAGGAGCTAGCACAAACCGTGTTTGATTTAGACTTAAAAAACACATCTATCTGTATAGGAGAAAATAAAGTGAAACCTAAAAATTCAAACTGTTACTGGTAACGAACGCTTCATCATAGAAGAGTGAAAGTTGGGCAGCTAAGTGGACTTAGTGAACTGATCATTACCACAGAGATCATCAATGTCGGATAAAAAAAAATTTGCCGAGTATTCAGAAAACCAGTAGTATTTTGGAAGCTTGGAACACCTTTCCAATGAATGTGTTTTACGCAGTCTTTGCTTGTGGCTATTTCAAGAGGAAACAAACCACAAAGACAGAACTTAGAACTTCTTTATTTTGTCAAGTTTCATGGAGCTAGCACAAACCGTGTTTGATTTAGACTTCCAAACACATCTATATATATAGGAGGAAATAGAGTGAAACCTAAAATCTCAAGCTCTTACTGGTAACGAACGCTTCATCCTAGAAGAGTGAATATTGGGCAGCTAAGTGGACTAAGTAAACTGATCATTACCACAGAGATCATCAAGGTCGGATGAAAAAAAATTGTGCCGAGTATTCAGAAAACCAGTAGTTTTTTGGAAGCTTGGCACACCTTTCCAATGAAGGTGTTTTACGCAGTCTTTGCTTGTGGCTATTTCAAGAGGAAACAAACCACAAAGACAGAACTTAGAACTACTTTATTTTGTCCAGTTTCAAGGAGCTAGCACAAACCGTGTTTGATTTAGACTTAAAAAACAAATCTATCTGTATAGGAGGAAATAGAGTGAAACCTAAAATTTCAAACTGTTACTGGTAATGAACGCTTCATCCTAGAAGAGTGAAAATTGGGCAGCTAAGTGGACTTAGTGAACTGATCATTAACACAGAGATCATCAAGGTCGGATGAAAAAAAATTTGCCAAGTATTCAGAAAACCAGTAGTATTTTGGAAGCTTGGCACACCTTTCCAATGAATGTGTTTTACGCAGTCTTTGCTTGTGGCTATTTCAAGAGGAAATAAACCACAAAGACAGAACTTAGAACTACTTTATTTTGTCAAGTTTCAAGGATCTAGCACAAACCGTGTTTGATTTAGACTTAAAAAACACATCTATCTGTATAGGAGGAAATAGAGTGAAACCTAAAAATTCAAACTGTTACTGGTAACGAACGCTTCATCCTAGAAGAGTAAAAATTGGGCAGCTAAGTGGACTTAATGAACTGATCATTACCACAGAGATCATCAAGGTCGAATGAAAAAAAATTTGCCGAGTATTCAGAAAACCAGTAGTATTTTGGAAGCTTGGAACACCTTTCCAATAAAGGTGTTTTACGCAGTCTTTGCTTGTGGCTATTTCAAGAGGAAACAAACCACAAAGACAGAACTTAGAACTACTTTATTTTGTCAAGTTTCAAGGAGCTAGCACAAACCGTGTTTGATTTAGACTTAAAAAACACATCTATCTGTATAGGAGGAAATAGAGTGAAACCTAAAAATTCAAACTGTTACTGGTAAAGAACGCTTCATCCTAGAAGAGTGAAAATTGGGCAGCTAAGTGGACTTAGTGAACTGATCATTACCACAGAGATCATCAAGGTCGGATGAAAAAAATTTTGCCGAGTATTCAGAAAACCAGTAGTATTTTGGAAGCTTGGATCACCTTTCCAATTAAGGTGTTTTACGCAGTCTTTGCTTGTGGCTATTTCAAGAGGAAACAAACCACAAAGACAGAACTTAGAACTACTTTATTTTGTCATTTTCATGGAGCTAGCACAAACCGTGTTTGATTTAGACTTCCAAACACATCTATATATATAGGAGGAAATAGAGTGAAACCTAAAAACTCAAGCTGTTACTGGTAATGAACGCTTCATCCTAGAAGAGTGAATATTGGGCAGCTAAGTGGACTTAGTGAACTGATCATTACCACAGAGATCATCAAGGTCGGATGAAAAAAAATTTGCCGAGTATTCAAAAAACCAGTAGTATTTTGGAAGCTTGGCACACCTTTCCAATAAAGGTGTTTTACACAGTGTTTGCTTGTGGCTATTTCAAGAGGAAACAAACCACAAAGACAGAACTTAGAACTACTTTATTTTGTCAAGTTTCAAGGAGCTAGCACAAACCGTGTTTGATTTAGACTTAAAAAACACATCTATCTGTATAGGAGGAAATAGAGTGAAACCTAAAAATTCAAATTGTTACTGGTAACGAACGCTTCACCCTAGAAGAGTGAAAATTGGGCAGCTAAGTGGACTTAGTCAACTGATCATTACCACAGAGATCATCAAGGTCGGATGAAAAAAAATTTGCCGAGTATTCAGAAAACCAGTAGTATTTTGGAAGCGTGGAACACCTTTCCAATAAAGGTGTTTTACGCAGTGTTTGCTTGTGGCTATTTCAAGAGGAAACAAACCACAAAGAGAGAACTTAGAACTACTTTATTTTGTCCAGTTTCAAGGAGCTAGCACAAACCGTGTTTGATTTAGACTTAAAAAACACATCTATCTGTATAGGAGGAAATAGAGTGAAACCTAAAAATTCAAACTGTTACTGGTAACGAACGCTTCATCCTAGAAGAGTGAAAATTGGCAGCTAAGTGGACTTAGTGAACTGATCATTACCACAGAGATCATCAAGGTCGGATGAAAAAAAATTTGCCGAGTATTCAGAAAACCAGTAGTATTTTGGAAGCTTGGAACACCTTTCCAATGAATGTGTTTTACGCAGTCTTTGCTTGTGGCTATTTCAAGAGGAAACAAACCACAAAGACAGAACTTAGAACTACTTTATTTTGTCAAGTTTCATGGAGCTAGCACAAACCGTGTTTGATTTAGACTTCCAAACACATCTATATATATAGGAGGAAATAGAGTGAAACCTAAAAACTCAAGCTGTTACTGGTAACGAACGCTTCATCCTAGAAGAGTGAATATTGGGCAGCTAAGTGGACTAAGTAAACTGATCATTACCACAGAGATCATCAAGGTCGGATGAAAAAAAATTTTGCCGAGTATTCAGAAAACCAGTAGTTTTTTGGAAGCTTGGCACACCTTTCCAATGAAGGTGTTTTACGCAGTCTTTGCTTGTGGCTATTTCAAGAGGAAACAAACCACAAAGACAGAACTTAGAACTACTTTATTTTGTCCAGTTTCAAGGAGCTAGCACAAACCGTGTTTGATTTAGACTTAAAAAACACATCTATCTGTATAGGAGGAAATAGAGTGAAACCTAAAAATTCAAACTGTTACTGGTAATGAACGCTTCATCCTAGAAGAGTGAAAATTGGGCAGCTAAGTGGACTTAGTGAACTGATCATTACCACAGAGATCATCAAGGTCGGATGAAAAAAAATTTGCCAAGTATTCAGAAAACCAGTAGTATTTTGGAAGCTTGGCACACCTTTCCAATGAATGTGTTTTACGCAGTCTTTGCTTGTGGCTATTTCAAGAGGAAATAAACCACAAAGACAGAACTTAGAACTACTTTATTTTGTCAAGTTTCAAGGATCTAGCACAAACCGTGTTTGATTTAGACTTAAAAAACACATCTATCTGTATAGGAGCAAAGAGAGTGAAACCTAAAAATTCAAACTGTTACTGGTAACGAACGCTTCATCTTAGAAGAGTGAAAATTGGGCAGCTAAGTGGACTTAATGAACTGATCATTACCGCAGAGATCATCAAGGTCGAATGAAAAAAAATTTGCCGAGTATTCAGAAAACCAGTAGTATTTTGGAAGGTTGGAACACCTTTCCAATAAAGGTGTTTTACGCAGTCTTTGCTTGTGGCTATTTCAAGAGGAAACAAACCACAAAGACAGAACTTAGAACTACTTTATTTTGTCAAGTTTCAAGGAGCTAGCACAAACCGTGTTTGATTTAGACTTAAAAAACACATCTATCTGTATAGGAGGAAATAGAGTGAAACCTAAAAATTCAAACTGTTACTGGTAAAGAACGCTTCACCCTAGAAGAGTGAAAATTTAGCAGCTAAGTGGACTTAGTGAACTGATCATTACCACAGAGATCATCAAGGTCGGATGAAAAAAATTTTGCCGAGTATTCAGAAAACCAGTAGTATTTTGGAAGCTTGGATCACCTTTCCAATTAAGGTGTTTTACGCAGTCTTTGCTTGTGGCTATTTCAAGAGGAAACAAACCACAAAGACAGAACTTAGAACTACTTTATTTTGTCAAGTTTCATGGAGCTAGCACAAACCGTGTTTGATTTAGACTTCCAAACACATCTATATATATAGGAGGAAATAGAGTGAAACCTTAAAACTCAAGCTGTTACTGGTAACGATGCTTCATCCTAGAAGAGTGAATATTGGGCAGCTAAGTGGACTAAGTAAACTGATCATTACCACAGAGATCATCAAGGTCGGATGAAAAAAAATTTTGCCGAGTATTCAGAAAACCAGTAGTTTTTTGGAAGCTTCGCACACCTTTCCAATGAAGGTGTTTTACGCAGTCTTTGCTTGTGGCTATTTCAAGAGGAAACAAACCACAAAGACAGAACTTAGAACTACTTTATTTTGTCCAGTTTCAAGGAGCTAGCACAAACCGTGTTTGATTTAGACTTAAAAAACATATCTATCTGTATAGGAGGAAATAGAGTGAAACCTAAAAATTCAAACTGTTACTGGTAACGAATGCTTCATCCTAGAAGAGTGAAAATTGGGCAGCTAAGTGGACTTAGTGAACTGATCATTACCACAGAGATCATCAAGGTCGGATGAAAAAAAATTTGCCGAGTATTCAGAAAACCAGTAATATTTTGGAAGCTTGGAACACCTTTCCAATAAAGGTGTTTTACGCAGTCTTTGCTTGTGGCTATTTCAAGAGGAAACAAACCACAAAGACAGAACTTAGAACTACTTTATTTTGTCAAGTTTCAAGGAGCTAGCACAAACCGTGTTTGATTTAGACTTAAAAAACACATCTATCTGTATAGGAGGAAATAGAGTGAAACCTAAAAATTCAAACTGTTACTGGTAACGAACGCTTCATCCTAGAAGAGTGAAAATTGGGCAGGTAAGTGGACTTAGTGAACTGATCATTACCACAGAGATCATCAAGGTCGGATGAAAAAAATTTTGCCGAGTATTCAGAAAACCAGTAGTATTTTGGAAGCTTGGCACACCTTTCCAATGAATGTGTTTTACGCAGTCTTTGCTTGTGGCTATTTCAAGAGGAAACAAACCACAAAGACAGAACTTAGAACTACTTTATTTTGTCAAGTTTCAAGGAGCTAGCACAAACCGTGTTTGATTTAGACTTAAAAAACTCATCTATCTGTATAGGAAAAAATAGAGTGAAACCTAAAAATTCAAACTGTTACTGGTAACGAACGCTTCATCCTAGAAGAGTGAAAATTGGGCAGCTAAGTGGACTTAGTGAACTGATCATTACCACAGAGATCATCAAGGTCGGATGAAAAAAAATTTGCCGAGTATTCAGAAAACCAGTAGTATTTTGGAAGCGTGGAACACCTTTACAATAAAGGTGTTTTACGCAGTCTTTGCTTGTGGCTATTTCAAGAGGAAACAAACCACAAAAACAGAACTTAGAACTACTTTATTTTGTCAAGTTTCAAGGAGCTAGCACAAACCGTGTTTGATTTAGACTTAAAAAACACATCTATCTGTATAGGAGGAAATAGAGTGAAGCCTAAAAATTCAAACTGTTACTGGGAACGAGCGCTTCATCCTAGAAGAGCGAAAGTTGGGCAGCTATGTGGACTTAGTGAACTGATCATTACCACAGAGATCATCAAGGTCGGATGAAAAAAAATTTGCCGAGTATTCAGAAAACCAGTAGTATTTTGGAAGCTTGGAACACCTTTCCAATGAATGTGTTTTACGCAGTCTTTGCTTGTGGCTATTTCAAGAGGAAACAAACCACAAAGACAGAACTTAGAACTACTTTATTTTGTCAAGTTTCAAGGAGCTAGCACAAACCGTGTTTGATTTAGACTTAAAAAACACATCTATCTGTATAGGAGGAAATAGAGTGAAACCTAAAAATTCAAACAGTTACTGGTAACGAACGCTTCGTCCTAGAAGAGTGAAAATTGGGCAGCTAAGTGGACTTAATGTACTGATCATTACCACAGAGATCATCAAGGTCGGATGAAAAAAAATTTGCCGAGTATTCAGAAAACCAGTAGTATTTTGGAAGCTTGGAACACCTTTCCAATGAATGTGTTTTACGCAGTCTTTGCTTGTGGCTATTTCAAGAGGAAACAAACCACAAAGACAGAACTTAGAACTACTTTATTTTGTCAAGTTTCAAGGAGCTAGCACAAACCGTGTTTGATTTAGACTTAAAAAACACATCTATCTGTATAGGAGGAAAAAGAGTGAAACCTAAAAATTCAAACTGTTACTGGTAACGAACGCTTCATCCTAGAAGAGTGAAAATTGGGCAGGTAAGTGGACTTAGTGAACTGATCATTACCACAGAGATCATCAAGGTCGGATGAAAAAAAATTTGCCGAGTATTCAGAAAACCAGTAGTATTTTGGAAGCTTGGAACACCTTTCCAATTAAGGTATTTTAAGCAGTCTTTGCTTGTGGCTATTTCAAGAGGAAACAAACCACAAAGGCAGAACTTAGAACTACTTTATTTTGTCAAGTTTCAAGGAGCTAACACAAACCGTGTTTGATTTAGACTTAAAAAACACATCTATCTGTATAGGAGGAAATAGAGTGAAACCTAAAAATTCAAACTGTTACTGGGAACGAACGCTTCATCCTAGAAGAGTGAAAGTTGGGCAGCTATGTGGAATTAGTGAACTGATCATTACCACAGAGATCATCAAGGTCGGATGAAAAAAAATTTGCCGAGTATTCAGAAAACCAGTAGTATTTTGGAAGCTTGGAACACCTTTCCAATGAATGTGTTTTACGCAGTCTTTGCTTGTGGCTATTTCAAGAGGAAACAAACCACAAAGACAGAACTTATAACTACTTTATTTTGTCAAGTTTCAAGGAGCTAGCACAAACCGTGTTTGATTTAGACTTAAAAAACACATCTATCTGTATAGGAGGAAATAGAGTGAAACTTAAAATTCAAACAGTTACTGCTAACGAACGCTTCGTCCTAGAAGAGTGAAAATTGGGCAGCTAAGTGGACTTAATGTACTGATCATTACCACAGAGATCATCAAGGTCGGATGAAAAAAAATTTGCCGAGTATTCAGAAAACCAGTAGTATTTTGGAAGCTTGGAACACCTTTCCAATAAAGGTGTTTTACGCAGTCTTTGCTTGTGGCTATTTCAAGAGGAAACTAACCACAAAGACAGAACTTAGAACTACTTTATTTTGTCAAGTTTCAAGGAGCTAGCACAAACCGTGTTTGATTAAGACTTAAAAAACACATCTATCTGTATAGGAGGAAATAGAGTGAAACCTAAAAATTCAAACTGTTACTGGTAACGAACGCTTCATCCTAGAAGAGTGAAAATTGGGCAGCTAAGTGGACTTAGTGAACTGATCATTACCACAGAGATCATCAAGGTCGGATGAAAAAAAATTTGCCGAGTATTCAGAAAACCAGTAGTATTTTGGAAGCTTGGAACACCTTTCCAATAAAGGTGTTTTACGCAGTCTTTGCTTGTGGCTATTTCAAGAGGAAACAAACCACAAAAACAGAACTTAGAACTACTTTATTTTGTCAAGATTCAAGGAGCTAGCACAAACCGTGTTTGATTTAGCCTTCCAAACACATCTATATATATAGGAGGAAATAGAGTGAAACCTAAAATCTCAAGCTGTTACTGGTAACGAACGCTTCATCCTAGAAGAGTGAATATTGGGCAGCTAAGTGGACTAAGTAAACTGATCATTACCACAGAGATCATCAAGGTCGGATGAAAAAAAATTTTGCCGAGTATTCAGAAAACCAGTAGTTTTTTGGAAGCTTGGCACACCTTTCCAATGAAGGTGTTTTACGCAGTGT
>NW_027517963.1:0-37997 GCF_048772815.1 Callospermophilus lateralis
AATCCAGCATGGTTTGTAGTAGCTCTTTGAAACTTGACAAAATAAAGGAGTTCTCAGTTTTGTCTATATGGTTTGTTTCCTCTTCAAGTAGCCCTAGGCGCAGACTCTGGAAAAGCACTTTCATTGAGAGGGGTTGCCAAGCTTCTAAGAAATAACGAGTTTCCGAAGTACCAGCAAATATTTTTTCGCCCAATCTTGATGATACTTGTTGCTAATGATCAGTACACAGATCAAACTTGGCTCACCAAATTTTGTTCTTCTAGGTTGAAGCGTTCGTCTACAGTAGCAGTTTTTATATTTAGGTTTCCCTCTGTTCTATTCTGTATAGATATATGAATTTGGAACTCTAAATCCAACATGGTTTGTAGTAGCTCTTTGAAACTTGACAAAATAAAGGAGTTCTCAGTTTTGTCACTATGGTTTGTTTCCTCTTCAAGTACCCCTAGGCACAGACTGTGGAAAAGCACTTTCATTGAGAGAGTTTGCCAAGGTTCTAAGAAATTACAAGTTTCTGAAATACCAGCAAATATTTTTTCACCCAGTCTTGATGATACTTGGTGGTAATGATCAGTACACAAATCCCAATTGGCTCACCAAATTTTGTTCTTCTACGTTGAAGCCTTCGTCTACTGTAGCAGTTTTTATATTTAGGATTCTCTCTGTTGTCTCCTATATAGATAGATGAATTTGGAACTCTAAATCCAACATGGATTGTAGTAGCTCTTTGAAACTTGAGAAAATAAAGGAGTTCTCAGTTTTGTCTCTATGGTTTGTTTCCTCTTCAAGTATCCCTACGCACAGACTGTGGAAAAGCACTTTCATTGAGAGGGGTTGTCAAGATTTTAAGAAATAACGAGTTTCGAAAATACCAGCAAATATTTTTTCACCCAATCTTGATGATACTTGGTGGTAATGATCAGTACACAGATCCCACTTGGCTCACCAAATTTTGTTCTTCTAGGTTGAAGCGTTCGTCTACAGTAGCAGTTTTTATATTTAGGTTTCACTCTGTTCTCTCATATATAGATAGATGAATTTGGATCTCTAAATCCAACATGGTTTGTAGTAGCTCTTTGAAACTTGACAAAATAAAGGAGTTCTCAGTTTTGTCTCTATGGTTTGTTTCCTCTTCAAGAGGCCTAGGCACAGACTGAGGAAAAGCACTTTAATTGAGAGGGGTTGCCAAGCTTCTGAGAAATAACGAGTTTCCGAAATACCAGCAAATATTTTTTCACCCAAACGTGATGACACATGTTGCTAATGATCAGTACACAGATCCCACTTGGCTCACCAAATTATGTTCTTCTAGGTTGAAGCGTTCGTCTACAGTAGCAGTTTTTATATTTAGGTTTCCCTCTGTTCTCTCCTGTATAGATAGATGAATTTGGAACTCTAAATCCAACATGGTTTGTAGTAGCTCTTTGAAACTTGACAAAATAAAGGAGTTCTCAGTTTTGTCTCTATGGTTTGTTTCCTCTACAAGTAGCACTAGGCACACACTGTGGAAAAGCAGTTTCATTGAGAGATGTTGCCAAGCTTCTAAGAAATAACGAGTTTCTGAAATACCAGCAAATATTTTTTCACCCAATCTTGATGATACTTGTTGCTAATGATCAGTACACAAATCCCACTTGGCTCACCAAATTGTGTTCTGCTAGGTTGAAGCGTTCGCCTACAGTAGCAGTTTTTATATTTAGGTTTCCCTCTGTTCTCTCCTATATAGATATATGAATTTGGAACTCTAAATCCAAAATGGTTTGTAGTAGCTCTTTAAAACTTGACAAAATAAAGGAGTTCTCAGTTTTGTCTCTATGGTTTGTTTCCTCTTCAAGTAGCCCTAGGCACAGACTGTGGAAAAGCACTTTCATTGAGAGGGGTTGCCAAGCTTCTAAGAAATAACGAGTTTCCAAAATACCAGCCAATAGTTTTTCACCCAATCTTGATGATACTTGGTGGTAATGATAAGTACACAAATCCCAATTGGCTCACCAAATTTTGTTCTTCTAGGTTGAAGCGTTCGTCTACAGTAGCAGTTTTTATATTTAGGTTTCTCTCTGTTCTCTCCTATATAGATAGATGAATTTGGAATTCTAAATCCAACATGGTTTGTAGTAGTTCTTTGAAACTTCACAAAATAAAGGAGTTCTCAGTTTTGTCTCTATGGATTGTTTCCTCTTCAATTAGCACTAGGCACACACTGTGGAAAAGCATTTTCATTGAGAGGGGTTGCCAAGCTTCTAAGAAATAACTAGTTTCTGAAATACCAGCAAACATTTTTTCACCCAATCTTGATGATACCTGGTGCTAATGATCAGTACACAAATCCCACTTGGCTCACCAAATTGTGTTCTGCTAGGTTGAAGCGTTCGCCTACAGTAGCAGTTTTTATATTTAGGTTTCCCTCTGTTCTCTCCTATATAGACATATGAATTTGGAACTCTAAATCCAACATGGTTTGTAGTAGCTCTTTGAAACTTGACAAAATAAAGGAGTTCTCAGTTTTGTCTCTATGGTTTGTTTCCTCTTCAAGTAGCCCTAGGCACAGACTGTGGAAAAGCACTTTCATTGAGAGAGTTTGCCAAGCTTCTAAGAAATTACAAGTTTCCGAAATACCAGCAAATATTTTTTCACCCAATCTTGATGATACTTCGTGGTAATGATCAGTACACAAATCCCAATTGGCTCACCCAATTTTGTTCTTTTAGGTTGAAGCGTTCGTCTACAGTAGCAGTTTTTATATTTAGGTTTCCCTCTGTTCTCTCCTGTATAGATAGATGAATTTGGAACTCTAAATCCAACATGGTTTGTAGTAGCTCTTTGAAACTTGACAAAATAAAGGAGTTCTGAGTTTTGTCTCTATGGTTTGTTTCCTCTTCAAGAGACCTAGGCACAGACTGTGGAAAAGCACTTTAATTGAGAGGGGTTGCCAAGCTTCTGAGAAATAACGAGTTTCCGAAATACCAGCAAATATTTTTTCATCCAAAAGTGATGATACATGTTGCTAATGATCAGTACACAGATCCCACTTGGCTCACCAAATTATGTTCTTCTATGTTGAAGCGTTCGTCTACAGTAGCAGTTTTTATATTTAGGTTTCCCTCTGTTCTCTCCTGTATAGATAGATGAATTTGGAACTCTAAATCCAACATGGTTTGTAGTAGCTCTTTGAAACTTGACAAAATAAAGGAGTTCTCAGTTTTGTCTCTATGGTTTGTTTCCTCTACAAGTAGCACTAGGCACACACTGTGGAAAAGCACTTTCATTGAGAGATGTTGCCAAGCTTCTAAGAAATAACGAGTTTCTGAAATACCAGCAAATATTTTTTCACCCAATCTTGATGATACTTGTTGCTAATGATCAGTACACAAATCCCACTTGGCTCACCAAATTGTGTCTGCTAGGTTGAAGCGTTCGCCTACAGTAGCAGTTTTTATATTTAGGTTTCCCTCTGTTCTCTCCTATATAGATAAATGAATTTGGAACTCTAAATCCAAAATGGTTTGTAGTAGCTCTTTGAAACTTGACAAAATAAAGGAGTTCTCAGTTTTGTCTCTATGGTTTGTTTCCTCTTCAAGTAGCCCTAGGCACAGACTGTGGAAAAGCACTTTCATTAAGAGGGGTTGCCAAGCTTCTAAGAAATAACGAGTTTCCGAAATATCAGCAAATATTTTTTCACCCAATCTTGATGATACTTGGTGGTAATGATCAGTACACAGTAACCACTTGGCTCACCAAATTTTGTTCTTCTAGGTTGAAGCGTTCGTCTACAGTAGTCGTTTTTATATTCAGGTTCCACTCTGTTCTCTCATATATAGATAGATGAATTTGGAACTCTAAATCCAGCATGGTTTGTAGTAGCTCTTTGAAACTTGACAAAATAAAGGAGTTCTCAGTTTTGTCTATATGGTTTGTTTCCTCTTCAAGTAGCCCTAGGCGCAGACTCTGGAAAAGCACTTTCATTGAGAGGGGTTGCCAAGCTTCTAAGAAATAACGAGTTTCCGAAGTACCAGCAAATATTTTTTCGCCCAATCTTGATGATACTTGTTTCTAATGATCAGTACACAGATCAAACTTGGCTCACCAAATTTTGTTCTTCTAGGTTGAAGCGTTCGTCTACAGTAGCAGTTTTTATATTTAGGTTTCCCTCTGTTCTATTCTGTATAGATATATGAATTTGGAACTCTAAATCCAACATGGTTTGTAGTAGCTCTTTGAAACTTGACAAAATAAAGGAGTTCTCAGTTTTGTCACTATGGTTTGTTTCCTCTTCAAGTACCCCTAGGCACAGACTGTGGAAAAGCACTTTCATTGAGAGAGTTTGCCAAGGTTCTAAGAAATTACAAGTTTCTGAAATACCAGCAAATATTTTTTCACCCAATCTTGATGATACTTGGTGGTAATGATCAGTACACAAATCCCAATTGGCTCACCAAATTTTGTTCTTCTACGTTGAAGCGTTCGTCTACTGTAGCAGTTTTTATATTTAGGATTCTCTCTGTAGTCTCCTATATAGATAGATGAATTTGGAACTCTAAATCCAACATGGATTGTAGTAGCTCTTTGAAACTTGAGAAAATAAAGGAGTTCTCAGTTTTGTCTCTATGGTTTGTTTCCTCTTCAAGTATCCCTACGCACAGACTGTGGAAAAGCACTTTCATTGAGAGGGGTTGTCAAGCTTTTAAGAAATAAAGAGTTTCCGAAATACCAGCAAATATTTTTTCACCCAATCTTGATGATACTTGGTGGTAATGATTAGTACACAGATCCCACTTGGCTCACCAAATTTTGTTCTTCTAGGTTGAAGCGTTCGTCTACAGTAGCAGTTTTTATATTTAGGTTTCTCTCTGTTCTCTCCTATATAGATAGATGAATTTGGAACTCTAAATCCAACATGGATTGTAGTAGCTCTTTGAAACTTTACAAAATAAAGGAGTTCTCAGTTTTTTCTCTATGGTTTGTTTCCTCTTCAAGTAGCCATAGGCGCAGACTGTGGAAGCACTTTCATTGAGATGGGTTGCCAATCTTCTAAGAAATAACGAGTTTCCAAAATACCAGCAAATATTTTTTCACCCAATCTTGATGATACTTGGTGGTAATGATCAGTACACAAATCCCTCTTGGCTCACCCAATTTTGTTCTTCTACGTTGAATCGTTCGTCTACAGGAGCAGTTTTTATATTTAGGTTTCACTCGGTTCTCTCATATATAGAAACATGAATTTGGAACTCTACATCCAACATGGTTTGTAGTGGTTTTTGAAACGTGACCAAATAAAGGAGTTCTCAGTTTTGTCTCTATGGTATGTTTCCTCTTCAAGTAGCCCTAGTCAAAGACTGTGGAAAAGCACTTTCATGGAGAGGGGTTGCCAAGCTTCTAAGAAATAAGGAGTTTCCGAAATACCAGCAAATATTTTTTCACCCAATCTTGATGATACTTGGTGGTAATGATCAGTACAAAATCCCACTTGGCTCACCAAATTTTGATCTTCTAGGTTGAAGCGTTCGTCTACAGTAGCAGTTTTTATATTTAGGTTTCCCTATGTTCTCTCCTGTATAGATAGATGAATTTGGAACTCAAAATCCCACATGGTTTGTAGTAGCTCTTTGAAACTTGACAAAATAAAGGAGTTCTCAGTTTTGTCTCTATGGATTGTTTCCTCTTCAATTAGCCCTAGGCACTGACTGTGGAAAAGCACTTTCATTGAGAGGGGTTGCCAAGCTTCTAAGAAATAAAGAGTTTCCGAAATACCAGCAAATATTTTTTCACCCAATCTTGATGATACTTGGTGGTAATGATCAGTACACAAATCCCCCTTGGCTCACCAAATTTTGTTCTTCTAGGTTGACGCGTTCGTCTACAGTAGATGTTTTTATATTTAGTTTTCCCTCTGTTCTCTCCTATATAGATAGATGAATTTGGAACTCTAAATCCAACATGGTTTGTAGTAGCTCTTTGAAACTTGACAAAATAAAGGAGTTCTGAGTTTTGTCTCTATGTTTTTTTTCCTCTTCAAGTAGCCCTAGGCACAGACTGTGGAAAAGCACTTTAATTGAGAGAGGTTGCCAAGCTTCTAAGAAATAACGAGTTTCCGAAATACCAGCAAATATTTTTTCACCCAATCTTGATAATACTTGTTGCTAATGATCAGTACACAAATCCCACATGGCTCACCAAATTTTGTTCTTCTAGGTTGAAGCGTTCGTCTACAGTAGCAGTTTTTATATTTAGGTTACTCTCTGTTCTCTCCTATATAGATAGATGAATTTGGAACTCTAAATCCAACATGGATTGTAGTAGCTCTTTGAAACTTTACAAAATAAAGGAGTTCTCAGTTTTTTCTCTATGGTTTGTTTCCTCTTCAAGTACCCGTAGGCGCAGACTGTGGAAGCACTTTCATTGAGATGGGTTGCCAAGCTTCTAAGAAATAGCAAGTTTCCAAAATACCAGCAAATATTTTTTCACCCAATCTTGATGATACTTGGTGGTAATGATCAGTACACAAATCCCTCTTGGCTCACCCAATTTTGTTCTTCTACGTTTAATCATTCGTCTACAGGAGCAGTTTTTATATTTAGGTTTAACTCGGTTCTCTCATATATAGAAACATGAATTTGGAACTCTACATCCAACATGGTTTGTAGTGGCTTTTTGAAACTTGACAAAATAAAGGAGTTCTCAGTTTTGTCTCTATGGTATGTTTCCTCTTCAAGTAGCCCTAGTCAAAGACTGTGGAAAAGCACTTTCATGGAGAGGGGTTGCCAAGCTTCTAAGAAATTACGAGTTTCCGAAATACCAGCAAATATTTTTTCACCCAATCTTGATGATACTTGGTGGTAATGATCAGTACAAAATCCCACTTGGCTCACCAAATTTTGTTCTTCTAGGTTGAAGCGTTCGTCTACAGTAGCAGTTTTTATATTTAGGTTTCCCTATGTTCTCTCCTGTATAGATAGATGAATTTGGAACTAAAAATCCCACATGGTTTGTAGTAGCTCTTTGAAACTTGACAAAATAAAGGACTTCTCAGTTTTGTCTCAATGGATTGTTTCCTCTTCAATTAGCCCTAGGCACTGACTGTGGAAAAGCCCTTTCATTGAGAGGGGTTGCCAAGCTTCTAAGAAATAAAGAGTTTCCGAAATACCAGCAAATATTTTTTCACCCAATCTTGATGATACTTGGTGGTAATGATCAGTACACAAATCCCCCTTGGCTCACCAAATTGTGTTCTTCTAGGTTGAAGCGTTCGTCTACAGTAGCAGTTTTTATATTTAGTTTTCCCTCTGTTCTCTCCTATATAGATAGATGAATTTGGAACTCTAAATTCAACATGGATTGTAGTAGCTCTTTGAAACTTGACAAAATAAAGGAGTTCTCAGTTTTGTCTCTATGGTTTGTTTCCTCCTCAAGTAGCCCTAACACAGACTGTGGAAAAGCACTTTCATTGAGAGGGGTTGCCAAGCTGCTACGAAATTACGAGTTTCCGAAATACCAGCAAATATTTTTTCAAGCAATCTTGATGGTACTTGGTGGTAATGATCAGTACACAGATCCCACTTGTCTCACCAAATTTTGTTCTTCTAGGTTGAAGCGTTCGTCTACAGTAGCAGTTTTTATATTTAGGTTTCACTCTGTGCTCTCATATATAGATAGATGAATTTGGAACTCTAAATCCAACATGGTTTGTAGTAGCTCTTTGAAACTTGAAAAAATAAAGGAGTTCTGAGTTTTGTCTCTATGGTTTGTTTCCTCTTCAAGTAGCCCTAGGCACAGACTGTGGAAAAGCACTTTCATTGAGAGGGGTTGCCAAGCTTCTAAGAAATAACGAGTTTCCGAAATACCAGCAAATATTTTTTCACCCAATCTTGATGATAATTGTTGCTAATGATCAGTACACAAATCCCACTTGGCTCACCCAATTTTGTTCTTCTAGTTGGAAGCTTTCGTCTACAGTAGCAGTTTTTATATTTAGGTTTCTCTCTGTTCTCTCCTATATAGATAGATGAATTTGGAACTCTAAATCCAACATGGATTGTAGTAGCTCTTTGAAACTTGACAAAATAAAGGAGTTCTCAGTTTTGTCTCTATGGTTTGTTTCCTATTCAAGTAGCCCTAGTCACAGACTGTGGAAAAGCACTTTCATGGAGAGGGGTTGCCAAGCTTCTAAGAAATTACGAGTTTCCGAAATACCAGCAAATATTTTTTCACCCAATCTTGATGATACTTGGTGGTAATGATCAGTACACAAATCCCACTTGGCTCATCAAATTTTGTTCTTCTAAGTTGAAGCGTTCGTCTACAGTAGCAGTTTTTATATTTAGGTTTCTCTCTGTTCTCTCCTATTCAGATAGATGAATTTGGAACTCTAAATCCAACATGGTTTGTAGTAGCTCTTTGAAACTTGACAAAATAAAGGAGTTCTCAGTTTTGTCTCTATGGTTTCTTTCCTCTTCAAGTAGCCCTAGTCACAGACTGTGGAAAAGCACTTTCATTGAGAGGGGTTGCCAAGCTGCTAAGAAATTACGAGTTTCCGAAATACCAGCAAATATTTTTTTCATCCAATCTTGATGATACTTGGTGGTAATGATCAGTACACAAATCCCACTTGGCTCACCAAATTTTGTTCTTCTAGGTTGAAGCGTTCGTCTACAGTAGCAGTTTTTATATTTAGGTTTCACTCTGTGCTCTCAAATATAGAGAGATGAATTTGGAACTCAAAATCCAACATGGTTTGTAGTAGCTCTTTGAAACTTGACAAAATAAAGGAGTTCTCAGTTTTGTCTCTATGGTTAGTTTCCTCTTCAAGTAGCCCTAGGCACAGACTGTGGAAAAGCACTTTCATTGAGAGGGGTTGCCAAGCTTCTAAGAAATTACGAGTTTCCGAAAAACCAGCAAATATTTTGTCACCCAATCTTGATGATAATTGGTGGTAATGATCAGTACACAAATCCCACATGGCTCACCAAATTTTGTTCTTCTAGGTTGAAGCGTTCGTCTACAGTAGCAGTTTTTATATTTAGGTTACTCTCTGTTCTCTCCTATATAGATAGATGAATTTGGAACTCTAAATCCAACATGGATTGTAGTAGCTCTTTGAAACTTTACAAAATAAAGGAGTTCTCAGTTTTTTCTCTATGGTTTGTTTCCTCTTCAAGTACCCGTAGGCGCAGACTGTGGAAGCACTTTCATTGAGATGGGTTGCCAAGCTTCTAAGAAATAACAAGTTTCCAAAATACCAGCAAATATTTTTTCACCCAATCTTGATGATACTTGGTGGTAATGATCAGTACACAAACCCCTCTTGGCTCACCCAATTTTGTTCTTCTACGTTGAATCATTCGTCTACAGGAGCAGTTTTTATATTTAGGTTTAACTCGGTTCTCTCATATATAGAAACATGAATTTGGAACTCTACATCCAACATGGTTTGTAGTGGCTTTTTGAAACTTGACAAAATAAAGGAGTTCTCAGTTTTGTCTCTATGGTATGTTTCCTCTTCAAGTAGCCCTAGTCAAAGACTGTGGAAAAGCACTTTCATGGAGAGGGGTTGCCAAGCTTCTAAGAAATTACGAGTTTCCGAAATACCAGCAAATATTTTTTCACCCAATCTTGATGATACTTGGTGGTAATGATCAGTACAAAATCCCACTTGGCTCACCAAATTTTGTTCTTCTAGGTTGAAGCGTTCGTCTACAGTAGCAGTTTTTATATTTAGGTTTCCCTATGTTCTCTCCTGTATAGATAGATGAATTTGGAACTCAAAATCCCACATGGTTTGTAGTAGCTCTTTGAAACTTGACAAAATAAAGGACTTCTCAGTTTTGTCTCTATGGATTGTTTCCTCTTCAATTAGCCCTAGGCACTGACTGTGGAAAAGCCCTTTCATTGAGAGGGGTTGCCAAGCTTCTAAGAAATAAAGAGTTTCCGAAATACCAGCAAATATTTTTTCACCCAATCTTGATGATACTTGGTGGTAATGATCAGTACACAAATCCCCCTTGGCTCACCAAATTGTGTTCTTCTAGGTTGAAGCGTTCGTCTACAGTAGCAGTTTTTATATTTAGTTTTCCCTCTGTTCTCTCCTATATAGATAGATGAATTTGGAACTCTAAATTCAACATGGATTGTAGTAGCTCTTTGAAACTTGACAAAATAAAGGAGTTCTCAGTTTTGTCTCTATGGTTTGTTTCCTCCTCAAGTAGCCCTATCACAGACTGTGGAAAAGCACTTTCATTGAGAGGGGTTGCCAAGCTGCTACGAAATTACGAGTTTCCGAAATACCAGCAAATATTTTTTCAAGCAATCTTGATGGTACTTGGTGGTAATGATCAGTACACAGATGCCACTTGTCTCACCAAATTTTGTTCTTCTAGGTTGAAGCGTTCGTCTACAGTAGCAGTTTTTGTATTTAGGTTTCACTCTGTGCTCTCATATATAGATAGATGAATTTGGAACTCTAAATCCAACATGGTTTGTAGTAGCTCTTTGAAACTTGAAAAAATAAAGGAGTTCTGAGTTTTGTCTCTATGGTTTGTTTCCTCTTCAAGTAGCCCTAGGCACAGACTGTGGAAAAGCACTTTCATTGAGAGGGGTTGCCAAGCTTCTAAGAAATAACGAGTTTCCGAAATACCAGCAAATATTTTTTCACCCAATATTGATGATAATTGTTGCTAATGATCAGTACACAAATCCCACTTGGCTCACCCAATTTTGTTCTTCTAGTTGGAAGCCTTCGTCTACAGTAGCAGTTTTTATATTTAGGTTTCTCTCTGTTCTCTCCTATATAGATAGATGAATTTGGAACTCTAAATCCAACATGGATTGTAGTAGCTCTTTGAAACTTGACAAAATAAAGGAGTTCTCAGTTTTGTCTCTATGGTTTGTTTCCTATTCAAGTAGCCCTAGTCACAGACTGTGGAAAAGCACTTTCATGGAGAGGGGTTGCCAAGCTTCTAAGAAATTACGAGTTTCCGAAATACCAGCAAATATTTTTTCACCCAATCTTGATGATACTTGGTGGTAATGATCAGTACACAATTCCCACTTGGCTCATCAAATTTTGTTCTTCTAAGTTGAAGCGTTCGTCTACAGTAGCAGTTTTTATATTTAGGTTTCTCTCTGTTCTCTCCTATTCAGATAGATGAATTTGGAACTCTAAATCCAACATGGTTTGTAGTAGCTCTTTGAAACTTGACAAAATAAAGGAGTTCTCAGTTTTGTCTCTATGGTTTCTTTCCTCTTCAAGTAGCCCTAGTCACAGACTGTGGAAAAGCACTTTCATTGAGAGGGGTTGCCAAGCTGCTAAGAAATTACGAGTTTCCGAAATACCAGCAAATATTTTTTTCATCCAATCTTGATGATACTTGGTGGTAATGATCAGTACACAAATCCCACTTGGCTCACCAAATTTTGTTCTTCTAGGTTGAAGCGTTCGTCTACAGTAGCAGTTTTTATATTTAGGTTTCACTCTGTGCTCTCAAATATAGAGAGATGAATTTGGAACTCAAAATCCAACATGGTTTGTAGTAGCTCTTTGAAACTTGACAAAATAAAGGAGTTCTCAGTTTTGTCTCTATGGTTAGTTTCCTCTTCAAGTAGCCCTAGGCACAGACTGTGGAAAAGCACTTTCATTGAGAGTGGTTGCCAAGCTTCTAAGAAATTACGAGTTTCCGAAAAACCAGCAAATATTTTGTCACCCAATCTTGATGATAATTGGTGGTAATGATCAGTACACAAATCCCACTTGGCTCACCAAATTTTGTTCCTCTAGGTTGAAGCGTTCGTCTACAGTAGCAGTTTTTATATTTAGGTTTCCCTATGTTCTCTCCTGTATAGATAGATGAATTTGGAACTCAAAATCCCACATGGTTTGTAGTAGCTCTTTGAAACTTGACAAAATAAAGGACTTCTCAGTTTTGTCTCAATGGATTGTTTCCTCTTCAATTAGCCCTAGGCACTGACTGTGGAAAAGCCCTTTCATTGAGAGGGGTTGCCAAGCTTCTAAGAAATAAAGAGTTTCCGAAATACCAGCAAATATTTTTTCACCCAATCTTGATGATACTTGGTGGTAATGATCAGTACACAAATCCCCCTTGGCTCACCAAATTTTGTTCTTCTAGGTTGAAGCGTTCGTCTACAGTAGCAGTTTTTATATTTAGTTTTCCCTCTGTTCTCTCCTATATAGATAGATGAATTTGGAACTCTAAATTCAACATGGATTGTAGTAGCTCTTTGAAACTTGACAAAATAAAGGAGTTCTCAGTTTTGTCTCTATGGTTTGTTTCCTCCTCAAGTAGCCCTATCACAGTCTGTGGAAAAGCACTTTCATTGAGAGGGGTTGCCAAGCTGCTACGAAATTACGAGTTTCCGAAATACCAGCAAATATTTTTTCACCCAATCTTGATGATACTTGGTGGTAATGATCAGTACACAAATCCCACTTGGCTCATCAAATTTTGTTCTTCTATGTTGAAGCGTTCGTCTACAGTAGCAGTTTTTATATTTAGGTTTCTCTCTGTTCTCTCCTATATAGGTAGATGAATTTGGAGATCTAAATCCAACATGGTTTGTAGTAGCTCTTTGAAACTTGACAAAATAAAGGAGTTCTCAGTTTTGTCTCTATGGTTTGTTTCCTCTTCAAGTAGCCCTAGTCACAGACTGTGGAAAAGCACTTTCATTGAGAGGGGTTGCCAAGCTGCTAAGAAATTACGAGTTTCCGAAATACCAGCAAATATTTTTTTCATCCAATCTTGATGATACTTGGTGGTAATGATCAGTACACAAATCCCACTTGGCTCACCAAATTTTGTTCTTCTAGGTTGAAGCGTTCGTCTATAGTAGCAGTTTTTATATTTAGGTTTCCCTCTGTTCTCTCCTGTATAGATAGATGAATTTGGAACTCTAAATCCAACATGGTTTGTAGTAGCTCTTTGAATCTTGACAAAATCAAGAAGTTCTGAGTTTTGTCTCTATGGTTTGTTTCCTCTTCAAGTAGCCCTAGGCACAGACTGTGGAAAAGCACTTTCATTGATAGGGGTTGCCAAGCTTCTAAGAAATAAAGAGTTTCCGATATACCAGCAAATATTTTTTCACCCAATCTTGATGATACTTGGAGGTAATGATCAGTACACAGATCCCACTTGGCTCACCAAATTTTGTTCTTCTAGGTTGAAGCGTTCGTCTACAGTAGCAGTTTTTATATTTAGGTTTCTCTCTGTTCTCTCCTATATAGATAGTTGAATTTGGAACTCTAAATCCAACATGGATTGTAGTAGCTCTTTGAAACTTGACAAAATAAAGGAGTTCTCAGTTTTGTCTCTATGGTTTCTTTCCTCTTCAAGTAGTCCTAGGCACAGACTGTGGAAGCACTTTCATTGAGATGGGTTGCCAAGCTTCTAAGAAATAACGAGTTTCCATAATACCAGCAAATAATTTTTCACCCAATCTTGATGATACTTGGTAGTAATAATCAGTACACAAATCCCACTTGGCTCACCCAATTTTGTTCTTCTACATTGAAGCGTTCGTCTACAGGAGCAGTTTTTATATTTAGGTTTCACTCGGTTCTCTCATATATAGAAACATGAATTTGGAACTCTACATCCAACATGGTTTGTAGTAGCTTTTTGAAACTTGACAAAATAAAGGAGTTCTCAGTTTTGTGTCTATGGTTTGTTTCCTCTTCAAGTAGCCCTAGTCACAGACTGTGGAAAAGCACTTTCATGGAGAGGGGTTGCCAAGCTTCTAAGAAATTACGAGTTTCCGAAATACCAGCAAATATTTTTTCACCCAATCTTGATGATACTTCGTGGTAATGATCAGTACACAAATCCCACTTGGCTCACCAAATTTTGTTCTTCTAGGTTGAAGCGTTCGTCTACAGTAGCAGTTTTTATATTTAGGTTTCCCTCTGTTCTCTCCTGTATAGATAGATGAATATGGAAATCTAAATCCAACATGGATTGTAGTAGCTCTTTGAAACTTGACAAAATAAAGGAGTTCTCAGTTTTTTCTCTATGGTTTGTTTCCTCTTCAAGTAGCCCTAGGCACAGACTGTGGAAGCACTTTCATTGAGATGGGTTGCCAAGCTTCTAAGAAATAACGAGTTTCCGAAATACCAGCAAATATTTTTTCATCCAATCTTGATGATACTTGGTGGTAATGATCAGTACACAAATCCCACTTGGCTCACCAAATTTTGTTCTTCTAGGTTGAAGCGTTCGTCTACAGTAGCAGTTTTTATATTTAGGTTTCACTCTGTGCTCTCAAATATAGAGAGATGAATTTGGAACTCAAAATCCAACATGGTTTGTAGTAGCTCTTTGAAACTTGACAAAATAAAGGAGTTCTCAGTTTTGTCTCTATGGTTAGTTTCCTCTTCAAGTAGCCCTAGGCACAGACTGTGGAAAAGCACTTTCATTGAGAGTGGTTGCCAAGCTTCTAAGAAATTACGAGTTTCCGAAAAACCAGCAAATATTTTGTCACCCAATCTTGATGATAATTGGTGGTAATGATCAGTACACAAATCCCACTTGGCTCACCAAATTTTGTTCCTCTAGGTTGAAGCGTTCGTCTACAGTAGCAGTTTTTATATTTAGGTTTCCCTATGTTCTCTCCTGTATAGATAGATGAATTTGGAACTCAAAATCCCACATGGTTTGTAGTAGCTCTTTGAAACTTGACAAAATAAAGGACTTCTCAGTTTTGTCTCAATGGATTGTTTCCTCTTCAATTAGCCCTAGGCACTGACTGTGGAAAAGCCCTTTCATTGAGAGGGGTTGCCAAGCTTCTAAGAAATAAAGAGTTTCCGAAATACCAGCAAATATTTTTTCACCCAATCTTGATGATACTTGGTGGTAATGATCAGTACACAAATCCCCCTTGGCTCACCAAATTTTGTTCTTCTAGGTTGAAGCGTTCGTCTACAGTAGCAGTTTTTATATTTAGTTTTCCCTCTGTTCTCTCCTATATAGATAGATGAATTTGGAACTCTAAATTCAACATGGATTGTAGTAGCTCTTTGAAACTTGACAAAATAAAGGAGTTCTCAGTTTTGTCTCTATGGTTTGTTTCCTCCTCAAGTAGCCCTATCACAGTCTGTGGAAAAGCACTTTCATTGAGAGGGGTTGCCAAGCTGCTACGAAATTACGAGTTTCCGAAATACCAGCAAATATTTTTTCACCCAATCTTGATGATACTTGGTGGTAATGATCAGTACACAAATCCCACTTGGCTCATCAAATTTTGTTCTTCTATGTTGAAGCGTTCGTCTACAGTAGCAGTTTTTATATTTAGGTTTCTCTCTGTTCTCTCCTATATAGGTAGATGAATTTGGAACTCTAAATCCAACATGGTTTGTAGTAGCTCTTTGAAACTTGACAAAATAAAGGAGTTCTCAGTTTTGTCTCTATGGTTTGTTTCCTCTTCAAGTAGCCCTAGTCACAGACTGTGGAAAAGCACTTTCATTGAGAGGGGTTGCCAAGCTGCTAAGAAATTACGAGTTTCCGAAATACCAGCAAATATTTTTTTCATCCAATCTTGATGATACTTGGTGGTAATGATCAGTACACAAATCCCACTTGGCTCACCAAATTTTGTTCTTCTAGGTTGAAGCGTTCGTCTATAGTAGCAGTTTTTATATTTAGGTTTCCCTCTGTTCTCTCCTGTATAGATAGATGAATTTGGAACTCTAAATCCAACATGGTTTGTAGTAGCTCTTTGAATCTTGACAAAATCAAGAAGTTCTGAGTTTTGTCTCTATGGTTTGTTTCCTCTTCAAGTAGCCCTAGGCACAGACTGTGGAAAAGCACTTTCATTGATAGGGGTTGCCAAGCTTCTAAGAAATAAAGAGTTTCCGATATACCAGCAAATATTTTTTCACCCAATCTTGATGATACTTGGAGGTAATGATCAGTACACAGATCCCACTTGGCTCACCAAATTTTGTTCTTCTAGGTTGAAGCGTTCGTCTACAGTAGCAGTTTTTATATTTAGGTTTCTCTCTGTTCTCTCCTATATAGATAGTTGAATTTGGAACTCTAAATTCAACATGGATTGTAGTAGCTCTTTGAAACTTGACAAAATAAAGGAGTTCTCAGTTTTGTCTCTATGGTTTCTTTCCTCTTCAAGTAGTCCTAGGCACAGACTGTGGAAGCACTTTCATTGAGATGGGTTGCCAAGCTTCTAAGAAATAACGAGTTTCCATAATACCAGCAAATAATTTTTCACCCAATCTTGATGATACTTGGTAGTAATAATCAGTACACAAATCCCACTTGGCTCACCCAATTTTGTTCTTCTACATTGAAGCGTTCGTCTACAGGAGCAGTTTTTATATTTAGGTTTCACTCGGTTCTCTCATATATAGAAACATGAATTTGGAACTCTACATCCAACATGGTTTGTAGTAGCTTTTTGAAACTTGACAAAATAAAGGAGTTCTCAGTTTTGTGTCTATGGTTTGTTTCCTCTTCAAGTAGCCCTAGTCACAGACTGTGGAAAAGCACTTTCATGGAGAGGGGTTGCCAAGCTTCTAAGAAATTACGAGTTTCCGAAATACCAGCAAATATTTTTTCACCCAATCTTGATGATACTTCGTGGTAATGATCAGTACACAAATCCCACTTGGCTCACCAAATTTTGTTCTTCTAGGTTGAAGCGTTCGTCTACAGTAGCAGTTTTTATATTTAGGTTTCCCTCTGTTCTCTCCTGTATAGATAGATGAATATGGAACTCTAAATCCAACATGGATTGTAGTAGCTCTTTGAAACTTGACAAAATAAAGGAGTTCTCAGTTTTTTCTCTATGGTTTGTTTCCTCTTCAAGTAGCCCTAGGCACAGACTGTGGAAGCACTTTCATTGAGATGGGTTGCCAAGCTTCTAAGAAATAACGAGTTTCCAAAATACCAGCAAATATTTTTTGACCTAATATTGATGATACTTGGTGGTAATGATCAGTACAAAATTCCCACTTGGCTCACCAAATTTTGTTCTTCTAGGTTGAAGCGTTCGTCTACAATAGCAGTTTTTATATTTAGGTTTCCCTCTGTTCTCTCCTGTATAGATAGATGAATTTGGAACTCAAAATCCCACATGGTTTGTAGTAGCTCTTTGAAACTTGACAAAATAAAGGAGTTCTCAGTTTTGTCTCTATGGATTGTTTCCTCTTCAATTAGCCCTAGGCACAGACTGTGGAAAAGCACTTTAATTGAGAGAGGTTGCCAAGCTTCTAAGAAATAACGAGTTTCCGAAATACCAGCAAATATTTTTTCACCCAATCTTGATAATACTTGTTGCTAATGATCAGTACACAAATCCCACATGGCTCACCAAATTTTGTTCTTCTAGGTTGAAGCGTTCGTCTACAGTAGCAGTTTTTATATTTAGGTTACTCTCTGTTCTCTCCTATATAGATAGATGAATTTGGAACTCTAAATCCAACATGGATTGTAGTAGCTCTTTGAAACTTTACAAAATAAAGGAGTTCTCAGTTTTTTCTCTATGGTTTGTTTCCTCTTCAAGTAGCCGTAGGCGCAGACTGTGGAAGCACTTTCATTGAGATGGGTTGCCAAGCTTCTAAGAAATAACGAGTTTCCAAAATACCAGCAAATATTTTTTCACCCAATCTTGATGATACTTGGTGGTAATGATCAGTACACAAATCCCTCTTGGCTCACCCAATTTTGTTCTTCTACGTTGAATCATTCGTCTACAGGAGCAGTTTTTATATTTAGGTTTCACTCGGTTCTCTCATATATAGAAACATGAATTTGGAACTCTACATCCAACATGGTTTGTAGTGGCTTTTTGAAACTTGACAAAATAAAGGAGTTCTCAGTTTTGTCTCTATGGTATGTTTCCTCTTCAAGTAGCCCTAGTCAAAAACTGTGGAAAAGCACTTTCATGGAGAGGGGTTGCCAAGCTTCTAAGAAATTACGAGTTTCCGAAATACCAGCAAATATTTTTTCACCCAATCTTGATGATACTTGGTGGTAATGATCAGTACAAAATCCCACTTGGCTCACCAAATTTTGTTCTTCTAGGTTGAAGCGTTCGTCTACAGTAGCAGTTTTTATATTTAGGTTTCCCTATGTTCTCTCCTGTATAGATAGATGAATTTGGAACTCAAAATCCCACATGGTTTGTAGTAGCTCTTTGAAACTTGACAAAATAAAGGACTTCTCAGTTTTGTCTCAATGGATTGTTTCCTCTTCAATTAGCCCTAGGCACTGACTGTGGAAAAGCCCTTTCATTGAGAGGGGTTGCCAAGCTTCTAAGAAATAAAGAGTTTCCGAAATACCAGCAAATATTTTTTCACCCAATCTTGATGATACTTGGTGGTAATGATCAGTACACAAATCCCCCTTGGCTCACCAAATTGTGTTCTTCTAGGTTGAAGCGTTCATCTACAGTAGCAGTTTTTATATTTAGTTTTCCCTCTGTTCTCTCCTATATAGATAGATGAAGTTGGAACTCTAAATTCAACATGGATTGTAGTAGCTCTTAGAAACTTGACAAAATAAAGGAGTTCTCAGTTTTGTCTCTATGGTTTGTTTCCTCCTCAAGTAGCCCTATCACAGACTGTGGAAAAGCACTTTCATTGAGAGGGGTTGCCAAGCTGCTACGAAATTACGAGTTTCCGAAATACCAGCAAATATTTTTTCAAGCAATCTTGATGGTACTTGGTGGTAATGATCAGTACACAGATCCCACTTGTCTCACCAAATTTTGTTCTTCTAGGTTGAAGCGTTCGTCTACAGTAGCAGTTTTTATATTTAGGTTTCACTCTGTGCTCTCATATATAGATAGATGAATTTGGAACTCTAAATCCAACATGGTTTGTAGTAGCTCTTTGAAAGTTGAAAAAATAAAGGAGTTCTGAGTTTTGTCTCTATGGTTTGTTTCCTCTTCAAGTAGCCCTAGGCACAGACTGTGGAAAAGAACTTTCATTGAGAGGGGTTGCCAAGCTTCTAAGAAATAACGAGTTTCCGAAATACCAGCAAATATTTTTTCACCCAATCTTGATGATAATTGTTGCTAATGATCAGTACACAAATCCCACTTGGCTCACCCAATTTTGTTCTTCTAGTTTGAAGCTTTCGTCTACAGTAGCAGTTTTTATATTTAGGTTTCTCTCTGTTCTCTCCTATATAGATAGATGAATTTGGAACTCTAAATCCAACATGGATTGTAGTAGCTCTTTGAAACTTGACAAAATAAAGGAGTTCTCAGTTTTGTCTCTATGGTTTGTTTCCTATTCAAGTAGCCCTAGTCACAGACTGTGGAAAAGCACTTTCATGGAGAGGGGTTGCCAAGCTTCTATGAAATTACGAGTTTCCGAAATACCAGCAAATATTTTTTCACCCAATCTTGATGATACTTGGTGGTAATGATCAGTACACAAATCCCACTTGGCTCATCAAATTTTGTTCTTCTAAGTTGAAGCGTTCGTCTACAGTAGCAGTTTTTATATTTAGGTTTCTCTCTGTTCTCTCCTATTCAGATAGATGAATTTGGAACTCTAAATCCAACATGGTTTGTAGTAGCTCTTTGAAACTTGACAAAATAAAGGAGTTCTCAGTTTTGTCTCTATGGTTTCTTTCCTCTTCAAGTAGCCCTAGTCACAGACTGTGGAAAAGCACTTTCATTGAGTGGGGTTGCCAAGCTGCTAAGAAATTACGAGTTTCCGAAATACCAGCAAATATTTTTTTCATCCAATCTTGATGATACTTGGTGGTAATGATCAGTACACAAATCGGACTTGGCTCACCAAATTTTGTTCTTCTAGGTTGAAGCGTTCGTCTACAGTAGCAGTTTTTATATTTAGGTTTCACTCTGTGCTCTCAAATATAGAGAGATGAATTTGGAACTCAAAATCCAACATGGTTTGTAGTAGCTCTTTGAAACTTGACAAAATAAAGGAGTTCTCAGTTTTGTCTCTATGGTTATTTTCCTCTTCAAGTAGCCCTAGGCACAGACTGTGGAAAAGCACTTTCATTGAGAGTGGTTGCCAAGCTTCTAAGAAATTACGAGTTTCCGAAAAACCAGCAAATATTTTGTCACCCAATCTTGATGATAATTGGTGGTAATGATCAGTACACAAATCCCACTTGGCTCACCAAATTTTGTTCTTCTAGGTTGAAGCGTTCGTCTACAGTAGCAGTTTTTATATTTAGGTTTCCCTATGTTCTCTCCTGTATAGATAGATGAATTTGGAACTCAAAATCCCACATGGTTTGTAGTAGCTCTTTGAAACTTGACAAAATAAAGGACTTCTCAGTTTTGTCTCAATGGATTGTTTCCTCTTCAATTAGCCCTAGGCACTGACTGTGGAAAAGCCCTTTCATTGAGAGGGGTTGCCAAGCTTCTAAGAAATAAAGAGTTTCCGAAATACCAGCAAATATTTTTTCACCCAATCTTGATGATACTTGGTGGTAATGATCAGTACACAAATCCCCCTTGGCTCACCAAATTGTGTTCTTCTAGGTTGAAGCGTTCGTCTACAGTAGCAGTTTTTATATTTAGTTTTCCCTCTGTTCTCTCCTATATAGATAGATGAATTTGGAACTCTAAATTCAACATGGATTGTAGTAGCTCTTTGAAACTTGACAAAATAAAGGAGTTCTCAGTTTTGTCTCTATGGTTTGTTTCCTCCTCAAGTAGCCCTATCACAGACTGTGGAAAAGCACTTTCATTGAGAGGGGTTGCCAAGCTGTTACGAAATTACGAGTTTCCGAAATACCAGCAAATATTTTTTCAAGCAATCTTGATGGTACTTGGTGGTAATGATCAGTACACAGATCCCACTTGTCTCACAAATTTTGTTCTTCTAGGTTGAAGCGTTCGTCTACAGTAGCAGTTTTATATTTAGGTTTCACTCTGTGCTCTCATATATAGATAGATGAATTTGGAACTCTAAATCCAACATGGTTTGTAGTAGCTCTTTGAAACTTGAAAAAAATAAAGGAGTTCTGAGTTTTGTCTCTATGGTTTGTTTCCTCTTCAAGTAGCCCTAGGCACAGACTGTGGAAAAGCACTTTCATTGAGAGGGGTTGCCAAGCTTCTAAGAAATAACGAGTTTCCGAAATACCAGCAAATATTTTTCACCCAATCTTGATGATAATTGTTGCTAATGATCAGTACACAAATCCCACTTGGCTCACCCAATTTTGTTCTTCTAGTTGGAAGCTTTCGTCTACAGTAGCAGTTTTTATATTTAGGTTTCTCTCTGTTCTCTCCTATATAGATAGATGAATTTGGAACTCTAAATCCAACATGGATTGTAGTAGCTCTTTGAAACTTGACAAAATAAAGGAGTTCTCAGTTTTGTCTCTATGGTTTGTTTCCTATTCAAGTAGCCCTAGTCACAGACTGTGAAAAGCACTTTCATGGAGAGGGGTTGCCAAGCTTCTAAGAAATTACGAGTTTCCGAAATACCAGCAAATATTTTTTCACCCAATCTTGATGATACTTGGTGGTAATGATCAGTACACAAATCCCACTTGGCTCATCAAATTTTGTTCTTCTAAGTAGAAGCGTTCGGCTACAGTAGGCAGTTTTATATTTAGGTTTCTCTCTTGTTCTCTCCTATTCAGATAGATGAATTTGGAACTCTAAATCCAACATGGTTTGTAGTAGCTCTTGAAACTTGACAAAATAAAGGAGTTCTCAGTTTTGTCTCTATGGTTTCTTTCCTCTTCAAGTAGCCCTAGTCACAGACTGTGGAAAAGCACTTTCATTGAGAGGGGTTGCCAAGCTGCTAAGAAATTACGAGTTTCCGAAATACCAGCAAATATTTTTTTCATCCAATCTTGATGATACTTGGTGGTAATGATCAGTACACAAATCCCACTTGGCTCACCAAATTTTGTTCTTCTAGGTTGAAGCGTTCGTCTACAGTAGCAGTTTTTATATTTAGGTTTCACTCTGTGCTCTCAAATATAGAGAGATGAATTTGGAACTCAAAATCCAACATGGTTTGTAGTAGCTCTTTGAAACTTGACAAAATAAAGGAGTTCTCAGTTTTGTCTCTATGGTTAGTTTCCTCTTCAAGTAGCCCTAGGCACAGACTGTGGAAAAGCACTTTCATTGAGAGTGGTTGCCAAGCTTCTAAGAAATTACGAGTTTCCGAAAAACCAGCAAATATTTTGTCACCCAATCTTGATGATAATTGGTGGTAATGATCAGTACACAAATCCCACTTGGCTCACCAAATTTTGTTCTTCTAGGTTGAAGCGTTCGTCTACAGTAGCAGTTTTTATATTTAGGTTTCCCTATGTTCTCTCCTGTATAGATAGATGAATTTGGAACTCAAAATCCCACATGGTTTGTAGTAGCTCTTTGAAACTTGACAAAATAAAGGACTTCTCAGTTTTGTCTCAATGGATTGTTTCCTCTTCAATTAGCCCTAGGCACTGACTGTGGAAAAGCCCTTTCATTGAGAGGGGTTGCCAAGCTTCTAAGAAATAAAAAGTTTCCGAAATACCAGCAAATATTTTTTCACCCAATCTTGATGATACTTGGTGGTAATGATCAGTACACAAATCCCCCTTGGCTCACCAAATTGTGTTCTTCTAGGTTGAAGCGTTCGTCTACAGTAGCAGTTTTTATATTTAGTTTTCCCTCTGTTCTCTCCTATATAGATAGATGAATTTGGAACTCTAAATTCAACATGGATTGTAGTAGCTCTTTGAAACTTGACAAAATAAAGGAGTTCTCAGTTTTGTCTCTATGGTTTGTTTCCTCCTTAAGTAGCCCTATCACAGACTGTGGAAAAGCACTTTCATTGAGAGGGGTTGCCAAGCTGTTACGAAATTACGAGTTTCCGAAATACCAGCAAATATTTTTTCAAGCAATCTTGATGGTACTTGGTGGTAATGATCAGTACACAGATCCCACTTGTCTCACCAAATTTTGTTCTTCTAGGTTGAAGCGTTCGTCTACAGTAGCAGTTTTTATATTTAGGTTTCACTCTGTGCTCTCATATATAGATAGATGAATTTGGAACTCTAAATCCAACATGGTTTGTAGTAGCTCTTTGAAACTTGAAAAAATAAAGGAGTTCTGAGTTTTGTCTCTATGGTTTGTTTCCTCTTCAAGTAGCCCTAGGCACAGACTGTGGAAAAGCACTTTCATTGAGAGGGGTTGCCAAGCTTCTAAGAAATAACGAGTTTCCGAAATACCAGCAAATATTTTTTCACCCAATCTTGATGATAATTGTTGCTAATGATCAGTACACAAATCCCACTTGGCTCACCCAATTTTGTTCTTCTAGTTGGAAGCTTTCGTCTACAGTAGCAGTTTTTATATTTAGGTTTCTCTCTGTTCTCTCCTATATAGATAGATGAATTTGGAACTCTAAATCCAACATGGATTGTAGTAGCTCTTTGAAACTTGACAAAATAAAGGAGTTCTCAGTTTTGTCTCTATGGTTAGTTTCCTCTTCAAGTAGCCCTAGGCACAGACTGTGGAAAAGCACTTTCATTGAGAGGGGTTGCCAAGCTTCTAAGAAATAAAGAGTTTCCGATATACCAGCAAATATTTTTTCACCCAATCTTGATGATACTTGGTGGTAATGATCAGTACACAAATCCCACTTGGCTCACCAAATTTTGTTCTTCTAGGTTGAAGCGTTCGTCTACAGTAGCAGTTTTTATATTTAGGTTTCTCTCTGTTCTCTCCTATATAGATAGTTGAATTTGGAACTCTAAATCCAACATGGATTGTAGTAGCTCTTTGAAACTTGACAAAATAAAGGAGTTCTCAGTTTTGTCTCTATGGTTTCTTTCCTCTTCAAGTAGCCCTAGGCACAGACTGTGGAAGCACTTTCATTGAGATGGGTTGCCAAGCTTCTAAGAAATAACGAGTTTCCATAATACCAGCAAATAATTTTTCACCCAATCTTGATGATACTTGGTAGTAATAATCAGTACACAAATCCCACTTGGCTCACCCAATTTTGTTCTTCTACATTGAAGCGTTCGTCTACAGGAGCAGTTTTTATATTTAGGTTTCACTCGGTTCTCTCATATATAGAAACATGAATTTGGAACTCTACATCCAACATGGTTTGTAGTAGCTTTTTGAAACTTGACAAAATAAAGGAGTTCTCAGTTTTGTGTCTATGGTTTGTTTCCTCTTCAAGTAGCCCTAGTCACAGACTGTGGAAAAGCACTTTCATGGAGAGGGGTTGCCAAGCTTCTAAGAAATTACGAGTTTCCGAAATACCAGCAAATATTTTTTCACCCAATCTTGATGATACTTCGTGGTAATGATCAGTACACAAATCCCACTTGGCTCACCAAATTTTGTTCTTCTAGGTTGAAGCGTTCGTCTACAGTAGCAGTTTTTATATTTAGGTTTCCCTCTGTTCTCTCCTGTATAGATAGATGAATTTGGAACTCTAAATCCAACATGGATTGTAGTAGCTCTTTGAAACTTGACAAAATAAAGGAGTTCTCAGTTTTTTCTCTATGGTTTGTTTCCTCTTCAAGTAGCCCTAGGCACAGACTGTGGAAGCACTTTCATTGAGATGGGTTGCCAAGCTTCTAAGAAATAACGAGTTTCCAAAATACCAGCAAATATTTTTTGACCTAATATTGATGATACTTGGTGGTAATGATCAGTACAAAATTCCCACTTGGCTCACCAAATTTTGTTCTTCTAGGTTGAAGCGTTCGTCTACAATAGCAGTTTTTATATTTAGGTTTCCCTCTGTTCTCTCCTGTATAGATAGATGAATTTGGAACTCAAAATCCCACATGGTTTGTAGTAGCTCTTTGAAACTTGACAAAATAAAGGAGTTCTCAGTTTTGTCTCTATGGATTGTTTCCTCTTCAATTAGCCCTAGGCACAGACTGTGGAAAAGCACTTTCATTAAGAGGGGTTGCAAAGCTTCTAAGAAATAAAGAGTTTCCGAAATACCAGCAAATATTTTTTCACCCAATCTTGATGATACTTGGTGGTAATGATTAGTACACAGATCCCACTTGGCTCACCAAATTTTGTTCTTCTAGGTTGAAGCGTTCGTCTACAGTAGCAGTTTTTATATTTAGGTTTCACTGTGTGCTCTCAAATATAGATAGATGAATTTGGAACTCTAAATCCAACATGGTTTGTAGTAGCTCTTTGAAACTTGACAAAATAAAGGAGTTCTGAGTTTTGTCTCTATGTTTTTTTTCCTCTTCAAGTAGCCCTAGGCACAGACTGTGGAAAAGCACTTTAATTGAGAGAGGTTGCCAAGCTTCTAAGAAATAACGAGTTTCCGAAATACCAGCAAATATTTTTTCACCCAATCTTGATAATACTTGTTGCTAATGATCAGTACACAAATCCCACATGGCTCACCAAATTTTGTTCTTCTAGGTTGAAGCGTTCGTCTACAGTAGCAGTTTTTATATTTAGGTTTCTCTCTGTTCTCTCCTATATAGATAGATGAATTTGGAACTCTAAATCCAACATGGATTGTAGTAGCTCTTTGAAACTTTACAAAATAAAGGAGTTCTCAGTTTTTTCTCTATGGTTTGTTTCCTCTTCAAGTAGCCGTAGGCGCAGACTGTGGAAGCACTTTCATTGAGATGGGTTGCCAAGCTTCTAAGAAATAACGAGTTTCCAAAATACCAGCAAATATTTTTTCACCCAATCTTGATGATACTTGGTGGTAATGATCAGTACACAAATCCCTCTTGGCTCACCCAATTTTGTTCTTCTACGTTGAATCATTCGTCTACAGGAGCAGTTTTTATATTTAGGTTTCACTCGGTTCTCTCATATATAGAAACATGAATTTGGAACTCTACATCCAACATGGTTTGTAGTGGCTTTTTGAAACTTGACAAAATAAAGGAGTTCTCAGTTTTGTCTCTATGGTATGTTTCCTCTTCAAGTAGCCCTAGTCAAAAACTGTGGAAAAGCACTTTCATGGAGAGGGGTTGCCAAGCTTCTAAGAAATTACGAGTTTCCGAAATACCAGCAAATATTTTTTCACCCAATCTTGATGATACTTGGTGGTAATGATCAGTACAAAATCCCACTTGGCTCACCCAAATTTTTGTTCTTTCTAGGTTGAAGCGTTCGTCTACAGTAGCAGTTTTTATATTTAGGTTTCCCTATGTTCTCTCCTGTATAGATAGATGAATTTGGAACTCAAAATCCCACATGGTTTGTAGTAGCTCTTTGAAACTTGACAAAATAAAGGACTTCTCAGTTTTGTCTCTATGGATTGTTTCCTCTTCAATTAGCCCTAGGCACTGACTGTGGAAAAGCCCTTTCATTGAGAGGGGGTTGCCAAGCTTCTAAGAAATAAAGAGTTTCCGAAATACCAGCAAATATTTTTCACCCAATCTTGATGATACTTGGTGGTAATGATCAGTACACAAATCCCCCTTGGCTCACCAAATTGTGTTCTTCTAGGTTGAAGCGTTCGTCTACAGTAGCAGTTTTTATATTTAGTTTTTCCCTCTGTTCTCTCCTATATAGATAGATGAATTTGGAACTCTAATTCAACATGGATTGTAGTAGCTCTTTGAAACTTGACAAAATAAAGGAGTTCTCAGTTTTGTCTCTATGGTTGTTTCCTCCTCAAGTAGCCCTATCACAGACTGTGGAAAAGCACTTTCATTGAGAGGGGTTGCCAAGCTGCTACGAAATTACGAGTTTCCGAAATACCAGCAAATATTTTTTCAAGCAATCTTGATGGTACTTGGTGGTAATGATCAGTACACAGATGCCACTTGTCTCACCAAATTTTGTTCTTCTAGGTTGAAGCGTTCGTCTACAGTAGCAGTTTTTGTATTTAGGTTTCACTCTGTGCTCTCATATATAGATAGTTGAATTTGGAACTCTAAATCCAACATGGATTGTAGTAGCTCTTTGAAACTTGACAAAAATAAAGGAGTTCTCAGTTTTGTCTCTATGGTTTCTTTCCTCTTCAAGTAGCCCTAGGCACAGACTGTGGAAGCACTTTCATTGAGATGGGTTGCCAAGCTTCTAAGAAATTAACGAGTTTCCATTAATACCAGCAAATAATTTTTCACCCAATCTTGATGATACTTGGTAGTAATAATCAGTACACAAATCCCACTTGGCTCACCCAATTTTGTTCTTCTACATTGAAGCGTTCGTCTACAGGAGCAGTTTTTATATTTAGGTTTCACTCGGTTCTCTCTATATATAGAAACATGAATTTGGAACTCTACATCCAACATGGTTTGTAGTAGCTTTTTGAAACTTGACAAAATAAAGGAGTTCTCAGTTTTGTGTCTATGTTTGTTTCCTCTTCAAGTAGCCCTAGTCACAGACTGTGGAAAAGCACTTTCATGGAGAGGGGTTGCCAAGCTTCTAAGAAATTACGAGTTTCCGAAATACCAGCAAATATTTTTTCACCCAATCTTGATGATACTTCGTGGTAATGATCAGTACACAAATCCCACTTGGCTTCACCAACATTTTGTTCTTCTAGTGTGAAGCGTTCGTCTACACAGTTTTTATATTTAGGTTTCCCTCTGTTCTCTCCTGTATAGATAGATGAATTTGGAACTCTAAATCCAACATGGATTGTAGTAGCTCTTTGAAACTTGACAAAATAAAGGAGTTCTCAGTTTTTTCTCTATGGTTTGTTTCCTCTTCAAGTAGCCCTAGGCACAGACTGTGGAAGCACTTTCATTGAGATGGGTTGCCAAGCTTCTAAGAAATAACGAGTTTCCAAAATACCAGCAAATATTTTTTGACCTAATATTGATGATACTTGGTGGTAATGATCAGTACAAAATTCCCACTTGGCTCACCAAATTTTGTTCTTCTAGGTTGAAGCGTTCGTCTACAATAGCAGTTTTTATATTTAGGTTTCCCTCTGTTCTCTCCTGTATAGATAGATGAATTTGGAACTCAAAATCCCACATGGTTTGTAGTAGCTCTTTGAAACTTGACAAAATAAAGGAGTTCTCAGTTTTGTCTCTATGGATTGTTTCCTCTTCAATTAGCCCTAGGCACAGACTGTGGAAAAGCACTTTCATTAAGAGGGGTTGCAAAGCTTCTAAGAAATAAAGAGTTTCCGAAATACCAGCAAATATTTTTTCACCCAATCTTGATGATACTTGGTGGTAATGATTAGTACACAGATCCCACTTGGCTCACCAAATTTTGTTCTTCTAGGTTGAAGCGTTCGTCTACAGTAGCAGTTTTTATATTTAGGTTTCACTGTGTGCTCTCAAATATAGATAGATGAATTTGGAACTCTAAATCCAACATGGTTTGTAGTAGCTCTTTGAAACTTGACAAAATAAAGGAGTTCTGAGTTTTGTCTCTATGTTTTTTTTCCTCTTCAAGTAGCCCTAGGCACAGACTGTGGAAAAGCACTTTAATTGAGAGAGGTTGCCAAGCTTCTAAGAAATAACGAGTTTCCGAAATACCAGCAAATATTTTTTCACCCAATCTTGATAATACTTGTTGCTAATGATCAGTACACAAATCCCACATGGCTCACCAAATTTTGTTCTTCTAGGTTGAAGCGTTCGTCTACAGTAGCAGTTTTTATATTTAGGTTTCTCTCTGTTCTCTCCTATATAGATAGATGAATTTGGAACTCTAAATCCAACATGGATTGTAGTAGCTCTTTGAAACTTTACAAAATAAAGGAGTTCTCAGTTTTTTCTCTATGGTTTGTTTCCTCTTCAAGTAGCCGTAGGCGCAGACTGTGGAAGCACTTTCATTGAGATGGGTTGCCAAGCTTCTAAGAAATAACGAGTTTCCAAAATACCAGCAAATATTTTTTCACCCAATCTTGATGATACTTGGTGGTAATGATCAGTACACAAATCCCTCTTGGCTCACCCAATTTTGTTCTTCTACGTTGAATCATTCGTCTACAGGAGCAGTTTTTATATTTAGGTTTCACTCGGTTCTCTCATATATAGAAACATGAATTTGGAACTCTACATCCAACATGGTTTGTAGTGGCTTTTTGAAACTTGACAAAATAAAGGAGTTCTCAGTTTTGTCTCTATGGTATGTTTCCTCTTCAAGTAGCCCTAGTCAAAAACTGTGGAAAAGCACTTTCATGGAGAGGGGTTGCCAAGCTTCTAAGAAATTACGAGTTTCCGAAATACCAGCAAATATTTTTTCACCCAATCTTGATGATACTTGGTGGTAATGATCAGTACAAAATCCCACTTGGCTCACCAAATTTTGTTCTTCTAGGTTGAAGCGTTCGTCTACAGTAGCAGTTTTTATATTTAGGTTTCCCTATGTTCTCTCCTGTATAGATAGATGAATTTGGAACTCAAAATCCCACATGGTTTGTAGTAGCTCTTTGAAACTTGACAAAATAAAGGACTTCTCAGTTTTGTCTCAATGGATTGTTTCCTCTTCAATTAGCCCTAGGCACTGACTGTGGAAAAGCCCTTTCATTGAGAGGGGTTGCCAAGCTTCTAAGAAATAAAGAGTTTCCGAAATACCAGCAAATATTTTTTCACCCAATCTTGATGATACTTGGTGGTAATGATCAGTACACAAATCCCCCTTGGCTCACCAAATTGTGTTCTTCTAGGTTGAAGCGTTCGTCTACAGTAGCAGTTTTTATATTTAGTTTTCCCTCTGTTCTCTCCTATATAGATAGATGAAGTTGGAACTCTAAATTCAACATGGATTGTAGTAGCTCTTAGAAACTTGACAGAATAAAGGAGTTCTCAGTTTTGTCTCTATGGTTTGTTTCCTCCTCAAGTAGCCCTATCACAGACTGTGGAAAAGCACTTTCATTGAGAGGGGTTGCCAAGCTGCTAAGATATTACGAGTTTCCGAAATACCAGCAAATATTTTTTCACCCAATCTTGATGGTACTTGGTGGTAATTATCAGTACACAGATCCCACTTGTCTCACCAAATTTTGTTCTTCTAGGTTGAAGCGTTCGTCTACAGTAGCAGTTTTTATATTTAGGTTTCACTCTGTGCTCTCATATATAGATAGATGAATTTGGAACTCTAAATCCAACATGGTTTGTAGTAGCTCTTTGAAACTTGACAAAATAAAGGAGTTCTCAGTTTTGTCTCTATGGTTTGTTTCCTCTTCAAGTAGCCCTAGTCACAGACTGTGGAAAAGCAATTTCATGGAGAGGGGTTGCCAAGCTTCTAAGAAATTACGAGTTTCCGAAATACCAGCAAATATTTTTTCACCCAATCTTGATGATACTTGGTGGTAATGATCAGTACACAAATCCCACTTGGCTCACCAAATTTTGTTCTTCTAGGTTGAAGCGTTCGTCTACAGTAGCAGTTTTTATATTTATTTTTCCCTCTGTTCTCTCCTGTATAAATAGTTGAATTGGAACTCTAAATCCACCATGGATTGTAGTAGCTCTTTGAAACTAGACAAAATAAAGGAATTCTCAGTTTTGTCTCTATGGTTTGTTTCCTCTTCAAGAAGCCCTAGGCACAGACAGTGGGAAGCACTTTCATTGAGATGGGTTGCCAAGCTTCTAAGAAATAACGAGTTTCTAAAATACCAGCAAATATTTTTTCACCCAATCTTGATGATACTTGGTGGTAATGATCAGTGCACAAATCCCACTTGGCACACCAAATTTTGTTCTTCTAGGTTGAAGCGTTCGTCTACAATAGCAGTTTTTATATTTAGGTTTCCCTCTGTTCTCTCCAATATAGATAGATGAATTTGGAACTCTAAATCCAACATGGTTTGTAGTAGCTCTTTGAAACTTGACAAAATAAAGGATTTCTCAGTTTTGTCTCTATGGTTTCTTTCCTCTTCAAGTAGCCCTAGTCACAGACTGTGGAAAAGCACTTTCATGGAGAGGGGTTGCCAAGCTTCTAAGAAATTACGAGTTTCCGAAATACCAGCAAATATTTTTTCACCCAATCTTGATGATACTTGGAGGTAATGATCAGTACACAAGTCCCACTTGGGTCACCAAATTTTGTTCTTCTAGGTTGAAGCGTTCGTCTACAGTAGCAGTTTTTATATTTAGGTTTCCCTCTGTTCTCTCCTGTATAGATAGATGAATTTGGAACTCTAAATCCAACATGGTTTGTAGTAGCTCTTTGAAACTTGAGGAAATAAAGAAGTTCTGAGTTTTGTCTCTCTGGTTTGTTTCCTCTTCAAGTAGCCCAAATCACAGACTGTGGAAAAGCACTTTCATGGAGAGGGGTTGCCAAGCTTCTACGAAATTACGACTTTCCGAAATACCAGCATGTATTTTCTCACCCAATCTTGATGATACTTGGTGGTAATGATCAGTACACAAATCCCACTTGGCTCAAAAATTTTATTCTTCTACGTTGAAGCGTTCGTCTACAGTAGCAGTTTTTATATTTAGGTTTCCCTATGTTCTCTCCTGTATAAATAGATGAATTTGGAACTCTAAATCCCACATGGTTTGTAGTAGCTCTTTGAAACTTGACAAAATAAAGGAGTTCTCACTTTTGTCTCTATGGATTGTTTCCTCTTCAATTAGCACTAGGCACACACTGTGGAAAAGCACTTTCATTGAGAGGGGTTGCCAAGCTTCTAAGAAATAACGATTTTCCGAAAAACCAGCAAATATTTTTTCACCCAATCTTAATGATACTTGGTGGTAATTATCAGTACACAAATCCCACTTGGCTCACCAAATTTTGTTCTTCTACGTTGAAGCGTTCGTCTACAGGAGCAGTTTTTATATTTAGGTTTCACTCGGTTCTCTCATATATAGAAACATGAATTTGGAACTCTAAATCCAACATGGTTTGTAGTAGCTTTTTGAAACTTGACAAAATACAGCAGTTCTCAATTTTCTCTCTATTATTTGTTTCCTCTTCAAGTAGCCCTAGTCACAGACTGTGGAAAAGCACTTTCATGGAGAGGGGTTGCCAAGCTTCTAAGAAATTACGAGTTTTCGAAATACCAGCAAATATTTTTTCACCCAATCTTGATGATACTTCGTGGTAATGATCAGTACACAATTCCCACTTGGCTCACCAAATTTTGTTCTTCTAGGTTGAAACGTTCGTCTACAGTAGCGGTTTTTATATTTAGGTTTCCCTCTGGTCTCTCCTGTATAGATAGATGAATTTGGAACTCTAAATCCAACATGGTTTGTAGTAGCTCTTTGAAACTTGACAAAATAAAGGAGTTCTCAGTTTTGTCTCTATGGATTGTTTCCTCTTCAATTAGCCCTAGGGACACACTGTGGAAAAGCACTTTCATTGAGAGGGGTTGCCAAGCTTCTAAGAAATAACGAGTTTCCGAAATTCCAGCAAATATTTTTTCAGCCAATCTTGATGATACTTGTTGCTAATGATCAGTACACAAATCCCACTTGGCTCACCAAATTTTGTTCTTCTAGGTTGAAGCGTTCGTCTAAAGTAGCAGTTTTTATATTTAGGTTTCTCTCTGTTCTCTCCTATATAGATAGATGAATTTGGAACTCTAAATCCAACATGGATTGTAGTAGCTCTTTGAAACTTTGCAAAATAAAGGAGTTCTCAGTTTTGTCTCTATGGTTTGTTCCCTCTTCAAGTAGCCCTAGGCGCAGACTGTGGAAGCACTTTCATTGAGATGGGTTGCCAAGCTTCTAAGAATTAACGAGTTTCCAAAGTACCAGCAAACATTTTTTCACCTAATTTTGATGATACTTGGTGGTAATGATCAGTACAAAATTCCCACTTGGCTCACCAAATTTTGTTCTTCTAGGTTGAAGCGTTCACCTACAGTAGCAGTTTTTCTATTTAGGTTTCCCTCTGTTCTCTCCTGTATAGATAGAGGAATTTGGAACTCTAAATCCAACATGGATTGTAGTAGCTCTTTGAAACTTGACAAAATAAAGGAGTTCTCAGTTTTGTCTCTATGGTTTGTTTCCTCTTCAAGTAGCCCTAGGCACAGACTGTGGAAGCACTTTCATTGAGATGGGTTGCCAAGCTTCTAAGAAATAACGAGTTTCCAAAATACCAGCAAATATTTTTTCACCCAATCTTGATGAAAATTGGTGGTAATGATCAGTACACAAATCCCACTTGGCTCACCCAATTTTGTTCTTCTACGTTGAAGCGTTCATCTACAGGAGCAGTTTTTATATTTAGGTTTCACTCGGTTCTCTCATATATAGAAACATGAATTTGGAACTCTACATCCAACATGGTTTGTAGTAGCTTTTTGAAACTTGACAAAATAAAGGAGTTCTCAGTTTTGTCTCTATGGTTTGTATCCTCTTCAAGTAGCCCTAGTCACAGACTGTGGAAAAGCACTTTCATGGAGAGGGGTTGCCAAGCTTCTAAGAAATTACGAGTTTCCGAAATACCAGCAAATATTTTTTCACCCAATCTTGATGATACTTGGTGGTAATGATCAGTACACAAATCCCACTTGGCTCACCAAATTTTGTTCTTCTAGGTTGAAGCATTCGTCTAAAGTAGCAGTTTTTATATTTAGGTTTCCCTCTGTTCTCTGCTGTATAGATAGATGAATTTGGAACTCTAAATCCAACATGGTTTGTAGTAGCTCTTTGAAACTTGACAAAATAAAGGAGTTCTCAGTTTTGTCTCTATGTTTTGTATCCTCTTCAAGTAGCCCTAGGCACAGACTGTGGAAAAGCACTTTCATTGAGAGTGGTTGCCAAGCTAAGAAATTACAAGTTTCCGAAACACCAGCAAATATTTTTTCACCAATCTTGATGATACTTGGCGGTCATGATAAGTACACAAATCCCACTTGGCTCAGGAAATTTTGTTCTTCTATGTTGAAGTGTTCGTCTACAGTAGCAGTTTTTATATTTAGGTTTCTCTCTGTTCTCTCCTATGTAGATAGATGAATTTGGAACTCCAAATCCAACATGGATTGTAGTAGCTCTTTGAAACTTGACAAAATAAAGGAATTCTCAGTTTTGTCTCTATGGCTTGTTTCCTCTTCAAGTAGCCCTAGGCACAGACTGTGGAAAAGCACTTTCATTGAGAGGGGTTGCCAAGCTTCTAAGACATAACGAGTTTCCGAAATACCAGCAAATTTTTTTTCACCCAATCTTGATGATACTTGTTGCTATTGATCAGTACACAAATCCCACTTGGCTCACCAAATTTTGTTCTTCTAGGTTGAAGCGTTCGTCTACAGTAGCAGTTTTTATATTTAGGTTTCTCTCTATTCTCTCCTATATAGATAGATGAATTTGGAACTCTAAATCCAACATGGTTTATAGTAGCTCTTTGAAACTTGACAAAATAAAGGAGTTCTCAGTTTTGTCTCTGTGGTTTGTTTCCTCTTCAAGTAGCCCTAGTCACAGACTGTGGAAAAGCACTTTCATGGAGAGGGGTTGCCAAGCTTCTAAGAAATAACGAGTTTCCGAAATACCAGCAAATATTTTTTCACCCAATCTTGATGATACTTGTTGGTAATGATCAGTACACAAATCCCACTTGGCTCACCGAATTTTGTTCTTCTAGGTTGAAGCGTTCGTCTACAGTAGCAGTTTTTATATTTAGGTTTCCCTCTGTTCTCTCCTGTATAGATAGATGAATTTGGAACTCTAAATCCAACATGGATTGTAGTAGCTCTTTGAAACGTGACAAAATAAAGGAGTTCTCAGTTTTGTCTCTATGGTTTGTTTCCTCTTCAAGTAGCCCTAGGCACAGACTGTGGAAGCACTTTCATTGAGATGGGTTGCCAAGCTTCTAAGAAATAACGAGTTTCCAAAATACCAGCAAATATTTTTTCACCCAATCTTGATGATACTTGGTGGTAATGATCAGTACACAAATCCCACTTGGCTCACCCAATTTTGTTCTTCTACGTTGAAACGTTCGTCTACAGGAGCAGTTTTTATATTTAGGTTTCACTCGGTTCTCTCATATATAGAAACATGAATTTGGAACTCTAAATCCAACATGGTTTGTAGTAGGTTTTTGAAACTTGACAAAATAAAGGAGTTCTCAGTTTTGTCTCTATGGTTTGTTTCCTCTTCAAGTAGCTTTAGTCACAGACTGTGGAAAAGCACTTTCATGGAGAGGGGTTGCCAAGCTTCTAAGAAATAAAGAGTTTCCGAAATACCAGCAAATATTTTTTCACCCAATCTTGATGATACTTGGTGGTAATGATCAGTACAAAATCCCACTTGGCTCACCAAATTTTGTTCTTCTAGGTTGAAGCGTTCGTCTGCAGTAGCAGTTTTTATATTTAGGTTTCCCTATGTTCTCTCCTGTATAGATAGATGAATTTGGAACTCAAAATCCCACATGGTTTGTAGTAGCTCTTTGAAACTTGACAAAATAAAGGAGTTCTCAGTTTTGTCTCTATGGATTGTTTCCTCTTCAATTAGCCTTAGGCACTGACTGTGGAAAAGCACTTTCCTTGAGAGGGGTTGCCAAGCTTCTAAGAAATAAAGAGTTTCCGAAATACCAGCAAATATTTTTTCACCCAATCTTGATGATACTTGGTGGTAATGATCAGTACACAAATCCCCCTTGGCTCACCAAATTTTGTTCTTCTAGGTTGAAGCGTTCGTCTACAGTAGCAGTTTTTATATTTAGTTTTCCCTCTGTTCTCTCCTATATAGATAGATGAATTTGGAACTCTAAATCCAACATGGTTTGTAGTAGCTCTTTGAAACTTGACAAAATAAAGGAGTTCACCGTTTTGTCTCTATGGTTTGTTTCCTCTTCAAGTAGCCCTAGTCACAGACTGTGAAAAAGCACTTTCATGGAGAGGGGTTGCCAAGCTTCTAAGAAATAACAAGTTTCCGAAAAACCAGCAAATATTTTTTCACCCAAACTTGATGATACTTGGTGGTAATGATCATTACACAAATCCCACTTGGCTCACCAAATTTTATTCTTCTAGGTTGAAGCGTTCGTCTACAGTAGCAGTTTTTATATTTAGGTTTCACTCTGTTCTCTCATATATAGATAGATGAATTTGGAACTCTAAATCCAACATGGTTTGTAGTAGCTCTTTGAAACTTGACAAAATAAAGGAGTTCTCAGTTTTGTCTTTATGGTTCCTTTCCTCTTCAAGTAGCCCTAGTCACAGACTGTGGAAAAGCACTTTCATGGAGAGGGGTTGCCAAGCTGCTAAGAAATTACGAGTTTCCGAAATACCAGCAAATATTTTTTTCATCCAATCTTGATGATACTTGGTGGTAATGATCAGTACACAAATCCCACTTGGCTCACCAAATTTTGTTCTTCTAGGATGAAGCGTTCGTCTACAGTAGCAGTTTTTATATTTAGGTTTCCCTCTGTTCTCTCCTGTATAGATAGATGAATTTGGAACTCTAAATCCAACATGGTTTGTAGTAGCTCTTTGAATCTTGACAAAATAAAGAAGTTCTGAGTTTTGTCTCTATGGTTTGTTTTCTCTTCAAGTAGCCCTAGGCACAGACTGTGGAAAAGCACTTTCATTGAGAGGGGTTGCCAAGCTTCTAAGAAATTACGAGTTTCCGAAAAACCAGCAAATATTTTGTCACCCAATCTTGATGATACTTGGTGGTAATGATCAGTACACAAATCTCACTTGGCTCACCAAATTTTGTTCTTCTACGTTGAAGCGTTCGTCTACAGTAGCAGTTTTTATATTTAGGTTTCTCTCTGTTCTCTCCTATATAGATAGATGAATTTGGAACTCTAAATACAACATGGATTGTAGTAGCTCTTTGAAACTTGACAAAATAAAGAAGTTCTGAGTTTTGTCTCTATGGTTTGTTTCCTCTTCAAGTAGCCCTAGGCACAGACTGTGGAAAAGCACTTTCATTGAGAGGGGTTGCCAAGCTGCTACGAAATTACGAGTTTCCGAAATACCAGCAAATATTTTTTCAAGCAATCTTGATGGTACTTCGTGGTAATGATCAGTACACAGATCCCACTTGTCTCACCCAATTTTGTTCTTCTAGGTTGAAGCGTTCGTCTACAGTAGCAGTTTTTATATTTAGGTTCCACTCTGTGCTCTCATATATAGATAGATGAATTTGGAACTCTAAATCCAACATGGTTTGTAGTAGCTCTTTGAAACCTGAAAAAATAAAGGAGTTCTGAGTTTTGTCTCTATGGTTTGTTTCCTCTTCAAGTAGCCCTAGGCACAGACTGTGGAAAAACACTTTCATTGAGAGGGGTTGCGAAGCTTCTAAGAAATAACGAGTTTCCGAAATACCAGCAAATATTTTTTCACCCAATCTTGATGATACTTGTTGCTAATGATCAGTACACAAATCCCACTTGGCTCACCCAATTTTGTTCTTCTAGTTTGAAGCTTTCGTCTACAGTAGCAGTTTTTATATTTAGGTTTCTCTCTGTTCTCTCCTATATAGATAGATGAATTTGGAACTCTAAATCCAACATGGATTGTAGTAGCTCTTTGAAACTTGACAAAATAAAGGAGTTCTCAGTTTTGTCTCTATGGTTTGTTTCCTCTTCAAGTAGCCCTAGGCACAGACTGTGGAAAAGCACTTTCATTGAGAGGGGTTGCCAAGCTTCTAAGAAATAAAGAGTTTCCGAAATACCAGCAAATATTTTTTCACCCAATCTTGATGATACTTGTTGCTAATGATCAGCACACAAATCCCACTTGGCTCATCAAATTTTGTTCTTCTAAGTTGAAGCGTTCGTCTACAGTAGCAGTTTTTATATTTAGGTTTCCCTCTGTTCTCTCCTATATAGATAGATGAATTTGGAACTCTAAATCCAACATGGTTTGTAGTAGCTCTTTGAAACTTGACAAAATAAAGGAGTTCTCAGTTTTGTCTCTATGGTTTCTTTCCTCTTCAAGTAGCCCTAGTCACAGTTGTGGAAAAGCACTTTCATTGAGAGGGGTTGCCAAGCTGCTAAGAAATTACGAGTTTCCGAAATACCAGCAAATATTTTTTTCATCCAATCTTGATGATACTTGGTGGTAATGATCAGTACACAAATCCCACTTGGCTCACCAAATTTTGTTCTTCTAGGTTGAAGCGTTCGTCTACAGTAGCAGTTTTTATATTTAGGTTTCCCTCTGTTCTCTCCTGTATAGATAGATGAATTTGGAACTCTAAATCCAACAT
>NW_027517964.1:0-37991 GCF_048772815.1 Callospermophilus lateralis
CTTTGAAAATTGACAAAATAAAATAGTTCTAAATTCTGTCTCTAAGGTTTGTTTCCTCTTGAAGCAGCCCTAAGCAGAGCCTGCCTAAAGACATTTTCATTGGAAAGGTGTGCCAAGCGTCCAAAAGTACTGGTTTTCTGAAATCTCGGCAAATCATTTTTCACCCAATATTGATGATTCTCTGTGGTAGTGACCAGTTCACTAAGCCCACTTGGCTGCCCAATTTTCACTCTTCTAAGTTGAAGCGTTCGTTTCCAGTAAGAGTTTGAATTTTTAGGTTTCACTGTGTTTTCTCCTATATAGATAGATGTGTTTGGAACTCTAAATGAAACACGGTTTGTGCTAGCTCTTTGAAAATTGACAAAATAAAGTAGTTTTAGGTTCTGTCTCTATGGTTTGTTTCCTCTTCAAGCAGCCCTAACTGGAGACTGCCTAAATACACTTTCATTGGAAACGTGTGCCAAGCGTCCAAAAGTACTGGTTTTCTGAAATCTCGGCAAACATTTTTTCACCCAATCTGGATGATTCTCTGTGGTAGTGATCAGTTCACTAAGCCCACTTGGCTGCAAAATTTTCACTCTTCTAGGTTGAAGCGTTCGTTTCCAGTAAGAGTTTGAATTTTCAGTTTCACTCTGTTTTCTCCTATATAGATAGATGTGTTGGGAACTCTAAATGAAACACGGTTTGTGCTAGCTCTTTGAAAATTGACAAAATAAAGTAGTTTTAGGTTCTGTCTCTATGGTTTGTTTCCACTTGAAGCAGCCCTAATCAGAGACTGCCTAAAGACATTTTCATTGGAAAGGTGTGGCCAAGCGTCCAAAAGTACTGGTTTTCTGAAATCTCGGCAAACATTTTTTCACCCAATCTTGATGATTCTCAGTGGTAATGATCAGTTCACTAAGTCCACTTGGCTGCCCAATTTTCACTCTTCTAGGTTGAAGCGTTCGTTTCCAGTAAGAGTTTGAATTTTTAGGTTTCACTCTGTTTTCTCCTATATAGATAGATATGTTGGGAACTCTAAATGAAACACGGTTTGTGCTAGCTCTTTGAAAATTGACAAAATAAAGTAGTTTTAGGTTCTGTCTCTATGGTTTGTTTCCTCTTGAAGCACCCCTAACTAGAGACTGCCTAAATACACTTTCATTGGAAACGTGTGCCAAGCGTCCAAAAGTACTGGTTTTCTGAAATGTCGGCAAACATTTTTTCACCCAATATTGATGATTCTTTGTGGTAGTGATCAGTTAACTAAGCCCACTTGGCTGCCAAATTTTCACTCTTCTAGGTTGAAGCGTGTGTTTCCAGTAAGAGTTTGAATTTTTAGGTTTCACTCTGTTTTCTCCTAAATAGATAGATGTGTTGGGAACTCTAAATGAAACACGGTTTGTGCTAGCTCTTTGAAAATTGACAAAATAAAGTAGATTTAGGTTCTGTCTCTAAGGTTTGTTTCCTCTTTAAGCAGCCCTAAGCAGAGCCTGCCTAAAGACATTTTCATTGGAAAGGTGTGCCAAGCGTCCAAAAGTACTGGTTTTCTGAAATCTCGGCAAACATTTTTTTCACCCAATCTGGATGATTCTCTGTGGTAGTGATCAGTTCACGAAGTCAACTTGGCTTCCCAATTTTCACTCTTCTAGGTTGAAGCGTTCAATTCCAGTAAGAGTTTGAATTTTTAGGTTTCACTCTGTTTTCTCCTATATAGATAGATGTGTTGGGAACTCTAAATGAAACGCGGCTTGTGCTAGCTCTTTGAAAATTGACAAAATAAAGTAGTTCTAAGTTCTGTCTCTAAGGTTTGTTTCCTCTTGAAGCAGCCCTAAGCAGAGCCTGCCTAAAGACATTTTCATTGGAAAGGTGTGCCAAGCGTCCAAAAGTACTGGTTTTCTGAAATCTCGGCAAACATTTTTTCACCCAATCTTGATGAGACATTGTGGTAGTGATCAGTTCACTAAGTCCACTTGGCTGCCCAATTTTCACTCTTCTAGGTTGAGGCGTTCGTTTCCAATAAGAGTTTGAATTTTTAGGTTTCACTCTGTTTCCTCCTATATAGATAGATGTGTTGGGAACTCTAAATGAAACACGGTTTGTGCTAGCTCTTTGAAAATTGACAAAATAAAGTAGTTTTAGGTTCTGTCTCTATGGTTTGTTTCCTCTTGATGCAGCCCTAACTGGAGACTGCCTAAATACACTTTCATTGGAAACGTGTGCGAAGCGTCCAAAAATACTGGTTTTCTGAAATCTCGGCAAACCTTTTTTCACCCAATCTTGATGAGACATTGTGGTAGTGATCAGTTCACTAAGTCCTCTTGGCTGCCCAATTTTCACTCTTCTAGGTTGAAGCGTTCGTTTCCAATAAGAGTTTGAATTTTCATTTTGCACTCTGTTATTTCCTATATAGATAGATGTGTTGGGAACTCTAAATGAAACACGGTTTGTGCTAGCTCTTTAAAAATTGACAAAATAAAATAGTTCTAAGTTCTGTCTCTAAGGTTTGTTTCCTCTTGAAGCAGCCCTAAGCAGAGCCTGCCTAAAGACATTTTCATTGGAAAGGTGTGCCAAGCGTCCAAAAGTACTGGTTTTCTGAAATCTCGGCAATCATTTTTTCACCCAATATTGATGATTCTCTGTGGTAGTGACCAGTTCACTAAGCCCACGTGGCTGCCCAATTTTCACTCTTCTAAGTTGAAGCGTTCGTTTCCAGTAAGAGTTTGAATTTTTAGGTTTCACTGTGTTTTCTCCTATATAGATAGATGTGTTTGGAACTCTAAATGAAACACGGTTTGTGCTAGCTCTTTGAAAATTGACAAAATAAAGTAGTTTTAGGTTCTGTCTCTATGGTTTGTTTCCTCTTCAAGCAGCCCTAACTGGAGACTGCCTAAATACACTTTCATTGGAAACGTGTGCCAAGCGTCCAAAAGTACTGGTTTTCTGAAATCTCGGCAAACATTTTTTCACCCAATCTGGATGATTCTCTGTGGTAGTGATCAGTTCACTAAGCCCACTTGGCTGCCCAATTTTCACTCTTCTAGGTTGAAGCGTTCGTTTCCAGTAAGAGTTTGAATTTTTAGGTTTCACTCTGTTTTCTCCTATATAGATAGATATGTTGGGAACTCTAAATGAAACACGGTTTGTGCTAGCTCTTTGAAAATTGACAAAATAAAGTAGTTTTAGGTTCTGTCTCTATGGTTTGTTTCCTCTTGAAGCACCCCTAACTGGAGACTGCCTAAATACACTTTCATTGGAACCTGTGCCAAGCGTCCAAAAGTACTGGTTTTCTGAAATCTCGGCAAACATTTTTTCACCCAATATTGATGATTCTCTGTGGTAGTGATCAGTTCACTTAGCCCACTTGGCTGCCAAATTTTCACTCTTCTAGGTTTAAGCGTTCGTTTCCAGTAAGAGTTTGAATTTTTAGGTTTCACTCTGTTTTCTCTTATATAGATACATGTGTTGGGAACTCTAAATGAAACACGGTTTGTGCTAGCTCTTTTAAAAATTGACAAAATAAAGTAGTTCTAAGTTCTGTCTCAAAGGTTGTTTCCTCTTGAAGCAGCCCTAAGCAGAGCCTGCCTAAAGACATTTTCATTGGAAAGGTGTGCCAAGCGTCCAAAAGTACTGGTTTTCTGAAATCTCGGCAAACCTTTTTTCACCCAATCTTGATGAGACATTGTGGTAGTGATCAGTTCACTAAGTCCACTTGGCTGCCCAATTTTCACTCTTCTAGGTTGAAGCGTTCGTTTCCAGTAAGAGTTTGAATTTTTAGGTTTCACCTCTGTTTTCTCTCCTATATAGATAGATGTGTTGGGAACTCTAAATGAAACTCGGTTTGCTCTAGCTCTTTGAAAATTGACAAAATAAGTAGTTTTAGGTTCTGTCTCTATGGTTTGTTTCCTCTTGAAGCACCCCTAACTGGAGACTGCCTAAATACACTTTCATTGGAAAGGTGTGCCAAGCGTCCAAAAGTACTGGTTTTCTGAAATCTCGGCAAACATTTTTTCACCCAATATTGATGATTCTCTGTGGTAGTGATCAGTTCACTAAGCCCACTTGGCTGCCAAATTTTCACTCTTCTAGGTTGAAGCGTGTGTTTCCAGTAAGAGTTTGAATTTTTAGGTTTCACTGTGTTTTCTCCTATATAGATAGATGTGTTGGGAACACTAAATGAAACACGGTTTGTGCTAGCTCTTTGAAAATTGACAAAATAAAGTAGTTTTAGGTTCTGTCTCTATGGTTTGTTTCCTCTTGAAGCAGCCCTAACTGGAGACTGCCTAAATACACTTTCATTGGAAACGTGTGCCAAGCGTCCAAAAGTACTGGTTTTCTGAAATCTCGGCAAACATTTTTTCACCCAATATTGATGATTCTCTGTGGTAGTGACCAGTTCACTAAGGCCACTTGGCTGCCAAATTTTCACTCTTCTAGGTTGAAGCGTGTGTTTCCAGTAAGAGTTTGAATTTTTAGGTTTCACTGTGTTTTCTCCTATATAGATAGATGTGTTGGGAACTCTAAATGAAACATGGCTTGTGCTAGCTCTTTGAAAATTGACAAAATAAAGTAGATTTAGGTTCTGTCTCTAAGGTTTGTTTCCTCTTGAAGCAGCCCTAAGCCGAGCCTGCCTAAAGACATTTTCATTGGAAAGGTGTGCCAAGCGTCCAAAAGTACTGGTTTTCTGAAATCTCGGCAAACATTTTTTCACCCAATCTAGACATTGTGCTAGTGATCAGTTCACTAAGTCCACTTGGCTGCCCAATTTTCACTCTTCTAGGTTGAAGCGTTCGTTTCCAGTAAGAGTTTGAATTTTTAGGTTTCACTCTGTTTTCTCCTATATAGATAGATGTGTTGGGAACTCTAAATGAAACACGGTTTGCTCTAGCTCTTTGAAAATTGACAAAATAAAGTAGATTTAGGTTCTCTCTCTAAGGTTTGTTTCCTCTTGAAGCACCCCTAACTGGAGACTGCCTAAATACACTTTCATTGGAAAGGTGTGCCAAGCGTCCAAAAGTACTGGTTTTCTGAAATCTCGGCAATCATTTTTTCACCCAATATTGATGATTCTCTGTGGTAATGACCAGTTCACAAAGCCCACTTGGCTGCCCAATTTTCACTCTTCTAAGTTGAAGCGTTCGTTTCCAGTAAGAGTTTGAATTTTTAGGTTTCACTGTGTTTTCTTCTACATAGATAGATGTGTTTGGAACTCTAAATGAAACACGGTTTGTGCTAGCTCTTTGAAAATTGACAAAATAAAGTAGTTTTAGGTTCTGTCTCTATGGTTTGTTTCCTCTTCAAGCAGCCCTAACTGGAGACTGCCTAAATACACTTTCATTGGAAACGTGTGCCAAGCGTCCAAAAGTACTGGTTTTCTGAAATCTCGGCAAATATTTTTTCACCCAATCTGGATGATTCTCTGTGGCAGTGATCAGTTCACTAAGCCCACTTGGCTGCCCAATTTTCACTCTTGTAGGTTAAGCGTTCGTTTCCAGTAAGCGTTTGAATTTTTAGGTTTCACTCTGTTTTCTCTTATATAGATAGATGTGTTGGGAACTCTAAATGAAACACGGCTTGTGCTAGCTCTTTGAAAATTGACAAAATAAACTAGTTCTAAGTTCTGTCTCAAAGGTTGTTTCCTCTTGAAGCAGCCCTAAGCAGAGCCTGCCTAAAGACATTTTCATTGGAAAGGTGTGCCAAGCGTCCAAAAGTACTGGTTTTCTGAAATCTCGGCAAACATTTTTTCACCCAATCTTGATGAGACATTGTGGTAGTGATCAGTTCACTAAGTCCACTTGGCTGCCCAATTTTCACTCTTCTAGGTTGAAGCGTTCGTTTCCAGTAAGAGTTTGAATTTTTAGGTTTCACTCTGTTTTCTCCTATATAGATAGATGTGTTGGGAACTCTAAATGAACCACGGTTTGTGCTAGCTCTTTGAAATTTGACAAAATAAAGTAGTTTTAGGTTCTGTCTCTATGGTTTGTTTCCTCTTGAAGCACCCCTAACTGGAGAATGCCTAAATACACTTTCATTGAAAAGGTGTGCCAAGCGTCCAAAAGTACTGGTTTTCTGAAATCTCGGCAAACCTTTTTTCACCCAATCTTGATGATTCTCTGTGGTAGTGATCAGTTCACTAAGCACACTTGTCTGCCAAATTTTCACTCTTCTAGGTTGAAGCGTGTGTTTCCAGTAAGAGTTTGAATTTTTAGGTTTCACTGTGTTTCTCCTATATAGATAGATGTGTTGGGAACTCTAAATGAAACACGGTTTGTGCTAGCTCTTTGAAAATTGACAAAATAAAGTAGTTTTAGGTTCTGTCTCTATGGTTTGTTTCCTCTTGAAGCAGCCCTAACTGGAGACTGCCTAAATACACTTTCATTGGAAACGTGTGCCCAAGCATCCAAAAGTACTGGTTTTCTGAATCTCGGCAAACATTTTTTCACCCAATATTGATGATTCTCTGTGGTAGTGACCAGTTCACTAAGGCCACTTGGCTGCCAAATTTTCATTCTTCTAGTTTGAAGCGTGTGTTTCCAGTAAGAGTTTGAATTTTTAGGTTTCACTGTGTTTTCTCCTATATAGATAGATGTGTTGGGAACTCTAAATGAAACACGGCTTGTGCTAGCTCTTTGAAAATTGACAAAATAAAGTAGATTTAGGTTCTGTGTCTAAGGTTTGTTTCCTCTTGAAGCAGCCCTAAGCAGAGCCTGCCTAAAGATATTTTCATTGGAAAGGTGTGCCAAGCGTCCAAAAGTACTGGTTTTCTGAAATCTCGGCAATCATTTTTTCACCCAATATTGATGATTCTCTGTGGTAGTGACCAGTTCACTAAGCCCACTTGGCTGCCCAATTTTCACTCTTCTAAGTTGAAGCGTTCGTTTCCAGTAAGAGTTTGAATTTTTAGGATTCACTGTGTTTTCTCCTATATAGATAGATGTGTTTGAAACTCTAAATGAAACACGGTTTGTGCTAGCTCTTTGAAAATTGACAAAATAAAGTAGTTCTAATTTCTGTCTCTAAGGTTTGTTTCCTCTGGAAGCAGCCCTAAGCAGAGCCTGCCTAAAGACATTTTCATTGGAAAGGTGTGCCAAGCGTCCAAAAGTACTGGTTTTCTGAAATCTCGGCAAACCTTTTTTCACCCAATCTTGATGAGACATTGTGGTAGTGATCAGTTCACTAAGTCCACTGGCTGCCCAATTTTCACTCTTCTAGGTTGAAGCGTTCGTTTCCACTAAGAGTTTGAATTTTTAGGTTTCACTCTGTTTTCTCCTATATAGATAGATGTGTTGGGAACTCTAAATGAAACACGGTTTGTGCTAGCTCTTTGAAAATTGACAAAATAGAGCGGTTTTAGGTTCTGTCTCCATGGTTTGTTTTCTTGAAGCAGCCCTAACTAGAGACTGCCTAAGTACACTTTCATTGGAAAGGTGTGCCAAGCGTCCAAAAGCACTGGTTTTCTGAAATCTCGGCAAACATTTTTTCACCCAATCTTGATGATTCTCAGTGGTAATGATCAGTTCACTAAGCCCACTTGGCTGCCCAATATTCACTCTTATAGGTTGAAGCGTTCGTTTCCAATAAGAGTTTGAATTTTTTAGGTTTCACTCTGTTTTCTCCTATATAGATAGATGTGTTGGGAACTCTAAATGAAACACGGTTTGTGCTAGCTCTTTGAAAATTGACAAAATAAAGTAGTTTAGGTTCTGTGTCTATGGATTGTTTCCTCTTGAAGCAGCCCTAACTGGAGACTGCCTAAATACACTTTCATTGGAAACGTGTGCCAAGTGTCCAAAAGTACTGGTTTTCTGAAATCTCGGCAAACATTTTTTCACCCAATCTGGATGATTCTCTGTGGTAGTGATCAGTTCACGAAGTCAACTTGGCTTCCCAATTTTCACTCTTCTAGGTTGAAGCGTTCGTTTCCATTAAGAGTTTGAATTTTTAGGTTTCACTCTGTTTTCTCCTATATAGATAGATGTGTTGGGAACTCTAAATGAAACACGGCTTGTGCTAGCTCTTTGAAAATTGACAAAATAAAGTAGTTCTAAGTTCTGTCTCTAAGGTTTGTTTCCTCTTGAAGCAGCCCTAAGCAGAGCCTGCCTAAAGACATTTTCATTGGAAAGGTGTGCCAAGCGTCCAAAAGTACTGGTTTTCTGAAATCTCGGCAAACATTTTTTCACCCAATCTTGATGAGACATTGTGGTAGTGATCAGTTCACTAAGTCCACTTGGCTGCCCAATTTTCACATTTCTAGGTTGAAGCGTTCGTTTCCAGTAAGAGTTTGAATTTTTAGGTTTCACTCTGTTTTCTCCTATATAGATAGATGTGTTGGGAACTCTAAATGAAACACGGTTTGCTCTAGCTCTTTGAAAATTGACAAAATAAAGTAGTTTTAGGTTCTGTCTCTATGGTTTGTTTCCTCTTGAAGCACCCCTAACTGGAGACTGCCTAAATACACTTTCATTGGAAAGGTGTGCCAAGCGTCCAAAAGTACTGGTTTTCTGAAATATCGGCAAACATTTTTTAACCCAATATTGATGATTCTCTGTGGTAGTGATCAGTTCACTAAGCCCACTTGGCTGCCAAATTTTCACTCTTCTAGGTTGAAGCGTTCGTTTCCAGTAAGAGTTTGAATTTTTAGGTTTCACTGTGTTTTCTCCTATATAGATAGATGTGTTGGGAACTCTAAATGAAACACGGTTTGTGCTAGCTCTTTGAAAATTGACAAAATAAAGTAGTTTTAGGTTCTGTCTCTATGGTTTGTTTCCTCTTGAAGCAGCCCTAACTGGAGACTGCCTAAATACACTTTCATTGGAAACGTGTGCCAAGCGTCCAAAAGTACTGGTTTTCTGAAATCTCGGCAAACATTTTTTCACCCAATATTGATGATTCTCTGTGGTAGTGACCAGTTCACTAAGGCCACTTGGCTGCCAAATTTTCACTCTTCTAGTTGAAGCGTGTGTTTCCAGTAAGAGTTTGAATTTTTAGGTTTCACTGTGTTTTCTCCTATATAGATAGATGTGTTGGGAACTCTAAATGAAACACGGCTTGTGCTAGCTCTTTGAAAATTGACAAAATAAAGTAGATTTAGGTTCTGTCTCTAAGGTTTGTTTCCTCTTGAAGCAGCCCTAAGCCGAGCCTGCCTAAAGACATTTTCATTGGAAAGGTGTGCCAAGCGTCCAAAAGTACTGGTTTTCTGAAATCTCGGCAAACATTTTTTCACCCAATCTTGATGAGACATTGTGCTAGTGATCAGTTCACTAAGTCCACTTGGCTGCCCAATTTTCACTCTTCTAGGTTGAAGCGTTCGTTTCCAGTAAGAGTTTGAATTTTTAGGTTTCACTCTGTTTTCTCCTATATAGATAGATGTGTTGGGAACTCTAAATGAAACACGGATTGCTCTAGCTCTTTGAAAATTGACAAAATAAAGTAGATTTAGTTTCTGTCTCTAAGGTTTGTTTCCTCTTGAAGCACCCCTAACTGGAGACTGCCTAAATACACTTTCATTGGAAAGGTGTGCCAAGCGTCCAAAAGTACTGGTTTTCTGAAATCTCGGCAATCATTTTTTCACCCAATATTGATGATTCTCTGTGGTAGTGACCAGTTCACTAAGCCCACTTGGCTGCCCAATTTTCACTCTTCTAAGTTGAAGCGTTCGTTTCCAGTAAGAGTTTGAATTTTTAGGTTTCACTGTGTTTTCTCCTATATAGATAGATGTGTTTGGAACTCTAAATGAAACACGGTTTGTGCTAGCTCTTTGAAAATTGACAAAATAAAGTAGTTTTATGTTCTGTCTCTATGGTTTGTTTCCTCTTCAAGCAGCCCTAACTGGAGACTGCCTAAATACACTTTCATTGGAAACGTGTGCCAAGCGTCCAAAAGTACTGGTTTTCTGAAATCTCGGCAAACATTTTTTCACCCAATCTGGATGATTCTCTGTGGTAGTGATCAGTTCACTAAGCCCACTTGGCTGCCCAATTTTCACTCTTGTAGGTTGAAGCGTTCGTTTCCAGTAAGAGTTTGAATTTTTAGGTTTCACTCTGTTTTCTCCTATATAGATAGATGTGTTGGGAACTCTAAATGAAACACGGTTTGTGCTAGCTCTTTTAAAAATTGACAAAATAAAGTAGTTCTAAGTTCTGTCTCTAAGGTTGTTTCCTCTTGAAGCAGCCCTAAGCAGAGCCTGCCTAAAGACATTTTCATTGGAAAGGTGTGCCAAGCGTCCAAAAGTACTGGTTTTCTGAAATCTCGGCAAACCTTTTTTCACCCAATCTTGATGAGACATTGTGGTAGTGATCAGTTCACTAAGTCCACTTGGCTGCCCAATTTTCACTCTTCTAGGTTGAAGCGTTCGATTCCAGTAAGAGTTTGAATTTTTAGGTTTCACTCTGTTTTCTCCTATATAGATAGATGTGTTGGGAACTCTAAATGAAACACGGTTTGTGCTAGCTCTTTGAAAATTGAAAAAATAGAGTGGTTTTAGGTTCTGTCTCCATGGTTTGTTTTTTCTTGAAGCAGCCCTAACTAGAGACTGCCTAAGTACACTTTCATTGGAAAGGTGTGCCAAGCATCCAAAAGCACTGGTTTTCTGAAATCTCGGCAAACATTTTTTCACCCAATCTTGATGATTCTCTGTGGTAATGATCAGTTCACTAAGCCCACTTGGCTGCCCAATATTCACTCTTCTAGGTTGAAGCGTTCGTTTCCAATAAGAGTTTGAATTTTTAGGTTTCACTCTGTTTTCTCCTATATAGATAGATGTGTTGGGAACTCTAAATGAAACACGGTTTGTGCTAGCTCTTTGAAAATTGACAAAACAAAGTAGTTTTAGGTTCTGTGTCTATGGACTGTTTCCTCTTGAAGCAGCCTAACTGGAGACTGCCTAAATACACTTTCATTGGAAACGTGTGCCAAGTGTCCAAAAGTACTGGTTTTCTGAAATCTCGGCAAACATTTTTTCACCCAATCTGGATGATTCTCTGTGGTAGTGATCAGTTCACGAAGTCAACTTGGCTTCCCAATTTTCACTCTTCTAGGTTGAAGCGTTCGTTTCCAGTAAGAGTTTGAATTTTTAGGTTTCACTCTGTTTTCTCCTATATAGATAGATGTGTTGGGAACTCTAAATGAAACACGGCTTGTGCTAGCTCTTTGAAAATTGACAAAATAAAGTAGTTCTAAGTTCTGTCTCTAAGGTTTGTTTCCTCTTGAAGCAGCCCTAAGCCGAGCCTGCCTAAAGACATTTTCATTGGAAAGGTGTGCCAAGCGTCCAAAAGTACTGGTTTTCTGAAATCTCGGCAAACATTTTTCACCCAATCTTGATGAGACATTGTGGTAGTGATCAGTTCACTAAGTCCACTTGGCTGCCCAATTTTCACTCTTCTAGGTTGAAGCATTCGTTTCCAGTAAGAGTTTGAATTTTTAGATTTCACTCTGTTTTCTCCTATATAGATAGATGTGTTGGGAACTCTAAATGAAACACGGTTTGCTCTAGCTCTTTGAAAATTGACAAAATAAAGTAGTTTTAGGTTCTGTCTCTATGGTTTGTTTCCTCTTGAAGCACCCCTAACTGGAGACTGCCTAAATACACTTTCATTGGAAAGGTGTGCCAAGCGTCCAAAAGTACTGGTTTTCTGAAATCTCGGCAAACATTTTTTCACCCAATATTGATGATTCTCTGTGGTAGTGATCAGTTCACTAAGCCCACTTGGCTGCCAAATTTTCACTCTTCTAGGTTGAAGCGTGTGTTTCCAGTAAGAGTTTGAATTTTTAGGTTTCACTGTGTTTTCTCCTATATAGATAGATGTGTTGGGAACTCTAAATGAAACACGGTTTGTGCTAGCTCTTTGAAAATTGACAAAATAAAGTAGTTTTAGGTTCTGTCTCTATGGTTTGTTTCCTCTTGAAGCAGCCCTAACTGGAGACTGCCTAAATACACTTTCATTGGAAACGTGTGCCAAGCGTCCAAAAGTACTGGTTTTCTGAAATCTCGGCAAACATTTTTTCACCCAATATTGATGATTCTCTGTGGTAGTGACCAGTTCACTAAGGCCACTTGGCTGCCCAATTTTCACTCTTCTAGGTTGAAGCGTGTGTTTCCAGTAAGAGTTTGAATTTTTAGGTTTCACTGTGTTTTCTCCTATATAGATAGATGTGTTGGGAACTCTAAATGAAACACGGCTTGTGCTAGCTCTTTGAAAATTGACAAAATAAAGTAGATTTTGGTTCTATCTCTAAGGTTTGTTTCCTCTTGAAGCAGCCCTAAGCAGAGCCTGCCTAAAGATATTTCATTGGAAAGGTGTGCCAAGCGTCCAAAAGTACTGGTTTCTGAAATCTCGGCAATCATTTTTTCACCCAATATTGATGATTCTCTGTGGTAGTGACCAGTTCACTAAGCCCACTTGGCTGCCCAATTTTCACTCTTCTAAGTTGAAGCGTTCGTTTCCAGTAAGAGTTTGAATTTTTAGGATTCACTGTGTTTTCTCCTATATAGATAGATGTGTTTGGAAATCTAAATGAAACACGGTTTGTGCTAGCTCTTTGAAAATTGACAAAATAAAGTAGTTCTAATTTCTGTCTCTAAGGTTTGTTTCCTCTGGAAGCAGCCCTTAGCAGAGCCTGCCTAAAGACATTTTCATTGGAAAGGTGTGCCAAGCGTCCAAAAGTACTGGTTTTCTGAAATCTCGGCAAACCTTTTTCACCCAATCTGGATGAGACATTGTGGTAGTGATCAGTTCACTAAGTCCACTTGGCTGCCCAATTTTCACTCTTCTAGGTTGACGCGTTCGATTCCAGTAAGAGTTTGAATTTTTAGGTTTCACTCTGTTTTCTCCTATATAGATAGATGTGTTGGGAACTCTAAATGAAACACGGTTTGTGCTAGCTCTTTGAAAATTGACAAAATAGAGTGGTTTTAGGTTCTGTCTCCATGGTTTGTTTTTCTTGAAGCAGCCCTAACTAGAGACTGCTTGAGTACACTTTCATTGGAAAGGTGTGCCAAGCATCCAAAGCACTGGTTTTCTGAAATCTCGGCAAACATTTTTTCACCCAATCTTGATGATTCTCTGTGGTAATGATCAGTTCACTAAGCCCACTTGGCTGCCCAATATTCACTCTTCTAGGTTGAAGCGTTCGTTTCCAATAAGAGTTTGAATTTTTAGGTTTCACTCTGTTTTCTCCTATATAGATAGATGTGTTGGGAACTCTAAATGAAACACGGTTTGTGCTAGCTCTTTGAAAATTGACAAAATAAAGTAGTCTTAGGTTCTGTGTCTATGGATTGTTTCCTCTTGAAGCAGCCCTAACTGGAGACTGCCTAAATACACTTTCATTGGAAACGTGTGCCAAGTGTCCAAAAGTACTGGTTTTCTGAAATCTCGGCAAACATTTTTTCACCCAATCTGGATGATTCTCTGTGGTAGTGATCAGTTCACGAAGTCAACTTGGCTTTCCAATTTTCACTCTTCTAGGTTGAAGCGTTCGTTTCCAGTAAGAGTTTGAATTTTTAGGTTTCACTCTGTTTTCTCCTATATAGATAGATGTGTTGGAACTCTAAATGAAACACGGCTTGTGCTAGCTCTTTTGAAAATTGACAAAAATAAAGTAGCTCTAAGTTCTGTCTCTAAGGTTTGTTTCCTCTTGAAGCAGCCCTAAGCCGAGCCTGCCTAAAGACATTTTCATTGGAAAGGTGTGCCAAGCGTCCAAAAGTACTGGTTTTCTGAAATCTCGGCAAACCTTTTTTCACCCAATCTTGATGAGACATTGTGGTAGTGATCAGTTCACTAAGTCCACTTGGCTGCCCAATTTTCACTCTTCTAGGTTGACGCGTTCGATTCCAGTAAGAGTTTGAATTTTTAGGTTTCACTCTGTTTTCTCCTATATAGATAGATGTGTTGGGAACTCTAAATGAAACACGGTTTGTGCTAGCTCTTTGAAAATTGACAAAATAGAGTGGTTTTAGGTTCTGTCTCCATGGTTTGTTTTTCTTGAAGCAGCTCTAACTAGAGACTGCCTAAGTACACTTTCATTGGAAAGGTGTGCCAAGCGTCCAAAAGCACTGGTTTTCTGAAATCTCGGCAAACATTTTTTCACCCAATCTTGATGATTCTCTGTGGTAATGATCAGTTCACTAAGCCCACTTGGCTGCCCAATATTCACTCTTCTAGGTTGAAGCGTTCGTTTCCAATAAGAGTTTGAATTTTTAGGTTTCACTCTGTTTTCTCCTATATAGATAGATGTGTTGGGAACTCTAAATGAAACACGGTTTGTGCTAGCTCTTTGAAAATTGACAAAATAAAGTAGTCTTAGGTTCTGTGTCTATGGATTGTTTCCTCTTGAAGCAGCCCTAACTGGAGACTGCCTAAATACACTTTCATTGGAAACGTGTGCCAAGTGTCCAAAAGTACTGGTTTTCTGAAATCTCGGCAAACATTTTTTCACCCAATCTGGATGATTCTCTGTGGTAGTGATCAGTTCACGAAGTCAACTTGGCTTCCCAATTTTCACTCTTCTAGGTTGAAGCGTTCGTTTCCAGTAAGAGTTTGAATTTTTAGGTTTCACTCTGTTTTCTCCTATATAGATAGATGTTTTGGGAACTCTAAATGAAACACGGCTTGTGCTAGCTCTTTGAAAATTGACAAAATAAAGTAGTTCTAAGTTCTCTCTCTAAGGTTTGTTTCCTCTTGAAGCAGCCCTAAGCCGAGCCTGCCTAAAGACATTTTCATTGGAAAGGTGTGCCAAGCGTCCAAAAGTACTGGTTTTCTGAAATCTCGGCAAACATTTTTCACCCAATCTTGATGAGACACTGTGGTAGTGATCAGTTCACTAAGTCCACTTGGCTGCCCAATTTTCACTCTTCTAGGTTGAAGCGTTCGTTTCCAGTAAGAGTTTGAATTTTTAGGTTTCACTCTGTTTTCTCCTATATAGATAGATGGTGTTGGGAACTCTAAATGAAACACGGTTTGCTCTAGCTCTTTGAAAATTGACAAAATAAGTAGTTTTAGGTTCTGTCTCTATGGTTTGTTTCCTCTTGAAGCACCCCTAACTGGAGACTGCCTAAATACACTTTCATTGGAAAGGTGTGCCAAGCGTCCAAAAGTACTGGTTTTCTGAAATCTCGGCAAACATTTTTTAACCCAATATTGATGATTCTCTGTGGTAGTGATCAGTTCACTAAGCCCACTTGGCTGCCAAATTTTCACTCTTCTAGGTTGAAGCGTTCGTTTCCAGTAAGAGTTTGAATTTTTAGGCTTCACTGTGTTTTCTCCTATATAGATAGATGTGTTGGGAACTCTAAATGAAACACGGTTTGTGCTAGCTCTTTGAAAATTGACAAAATAAAGTAGTTTTAGGTTCTGTCTCTATGGTTTGTTTCCTCTTGAAGCAGCCCTAACTGGAGACTGCCTAAATAAACTTTCATTGGAAACGTGTGCCAAGCGTCCAAAAGTACTGGTTTTCTGAAATCTCGGCAAACATTTTTTCACCCAATATTGATGATTCTCTGTGGTAGTGACCAGTTCACTAAGGCCACTTGGCTGCCAAATTTTCACTCTTCTAGGTTGAAGCGTGTGTTTCCAGTAAGAGTTTGAATTTTTAGGTTTCACTGTGTTTTCTCCTATATAGATAGATGTGTTGGGAACTCTAAATGAAACACGGCTTGTGCTAGCTCTTTGAAAATTGACAAAATAAAGTAGATTTAGGTTCTGTCTCTAAGGTTTGTTTCCTCTTGAAGCAGCCCTAAGCCGAGCCTGCCTAAAGACATTTTCATTGGAAAGGTGTGCCAAGCGTCCAAAAGTACTGGTTTTCTGAAATCTCGGCAATCATTTTTTCACCCAATATTGATGATTCTCTGTGGTAGTGACCAGTTCACTAAGCCCACTTGGCTGCCCAATTTTCACTCTTCTAAGTTGAAGCGTTCGTTTCCAGTAAGAGTTTGAATTTTTAGATTCACTGTGTTTTCTCCTATATAGATAGATGTGTTTGGAACTCTAAATGAAACACGGTTTGTGCTAGCTCTTTGAAAATTGACAAAATAAAGTAGTTCTAATTTCTGTCTCTAAGATTTGTTTCCTCTGGAAGCAGCCCTAAGCAGAGCCTGCCTAAAGACATTTTCATTGGAAAGGTGTGCCAAGCGTCCAAAAGTACTGGTTTTCTGAAATCTCGGCAAACCTTTTTTCACCCAATCTTGATGAGACATTGTGGTAGTGATCAGTTCACTAAGTCCACTTGGCTGCCCAATTTTCACTCTTCTAGGTTGAAGCGTTCGATTCCAGTAAGAGTTTGAATTTTTAGGTTTCACTCTGTTTTCTCCTATATAGATAGATGTGTTGGGAACTCTAAATGAAACACGGTTTGCTCTAGCTCTTTGAAAATTGACAAAATAAAGTAGTTTTAGGTTCTGTCTCTATGGTTTGTTTCCTCTCGAAGCACCCCTAACTGGAGACTGCCTAAATACACTTTCATTGGAAAGGTGTGCCAAGCGTCCAAAAGTACTGGTTTTCTGAAATCTCGGCAAACATTTTTTAACCCAATATTGATGATTCTCTGTGGTAGTGATCAGTTCACTAAGCCCACTTGGCTGCCAAATTTCACTCTTCTAGGTTGAAGCGTTCGTTTCCAGTAAGAGTTTGAATTTTTAGGTTTCACTGTGTTTTCTCCTATATAGATAGATGTGTTGGGAACTCTAAATGAAACACGGTTTGTGCTAGCTCTTTGAAAATTGACAAAATAAAGTAGTTTTAGGTTCTGTCTCTATGGTTTGTTTCCTCTTGAAGCAGCCCTAACTGGAGACTGCCTAAATACACTTTCATGGAAACGTGTGCCAAGCGTCCAAAAGTACTGGTTTTCTGAAATCTCGGCAAACATTTTTTCACCCAATATTGATGATTCTCTGTGGTAGTGACCAGTTCACTAAGGCCACTTGGCTGCCAAATTATCACTCTTCTAGGTTGAAGCGTGTGTTTCCAGTAAGAGTTTGAATTTTTAGGTTTCACTGTGTTTTCTCCTATATAGATAGATGTGTTGGGAACTCTAAATGAACACGGCTTGTGCTAGCTCTTTGAAAATTGACAAAATAAAGTAGATTTAGGTTCTGTCTCTAAGGTTTGTTTCCTCTTGAAGCAGCCCTAAGCCGAGCCTGCCTAAAGACATTTTCATTGGAAAGATGTGCCAAGCGTCCAAAAGTACTGGTTTTCTGAAATCTCGGCAATCATTTTTTCACCCAATATTGATGATTCTCTGTGGTAGTGACCAGTTCACTAAGCCCACTTGGCTGCCCAATTTTCACTCTTCTAAGTTGAAGCGTTCGTTTCCAGTAAGAGTTTGAATTTTAGGATTCACTGTGTTTTCTCCTATATAGATAGATGTGTTTGGAACTCTAAATGAAACACGGTTTGTGCTAGCTCTTTGAAAATTGACAAAATAAAGTAGTTCTAATTCTGTCTCTAAGGTTTGTTTCCTCTGGAAGCAGCCCTAAGCAGAGCCTGCCTAAAGACATTTTCATTGGAAAGGTGTGCCAAGCGTCCAAAAGTACTGGTTTTCTGAAATCTCGGCAAACCTTTTTTCACCCAATCTTGATGAGACATTGTGGTAGTGATCAGTTCACTAAGTCCACTTGGCTGCCCAATTTTCACTCTTCTAGGTTGAAGCGTTCGATTCCAGTAAGAGTTTGAATTTTTAGGTTTCACTCTGTTTTCTCCTATATAGATAGATGTGTTGGGAACTCTAAATGAAACACGGTTTGTGCTAGCTCTTTGAAAATTGACAAAATAGAGTGGTTTTAGGTTCTGTCTCCATGGTTTGTTTTTCTTGAAGCAGCCCTAACTAGAGACTGCCTAAGTACACTTTCATTGGAAAGGTGTGCCAAGCGTCCAAAAGCACTGGTTTTCTGAAATCTCGGCAAACATTTTTTCACCCAATCTTGATGATTCTCTGTGGTAATGATCAGTTCACTAAGCCCACTTGGCTGCCCAATATTCACTCTTCTAGGTTGAAGCGTTCGTTTCCAATAAGAGTTTGAATTTTTAGGTTTCACTCTGTTTTCTCCTATATAGATAGATGTGTTGGGAACTCTAAATGAAACACGGTTTGTGCTAGCTCTTTGAAAATTGACAAATAAAGTAGTCTTAGGTTCTGTGTCTATGGATTGTTTCCTCTTGAAGCAGCCCTAACTGGAGACTGCCTAAATACACTTTCATTGGAAACGTGTTCCAAGTGTCCAAAAGTACTGGTTTTCTGAAATCTCGGCAAACATTTTTTCACCCAATCTGGATGATTCTCTGTGGTAGTGATCAGTTCACGAAGTCAACTTGGCTTTCCAATTTTTCACTCTTCTAGGTTGAAGCGTTCGTTTCCAGTAAGAGTTTGAATTTTTAGGTTCCACTCTGTTTTCTCCTATATAGATAGATGTGTTGGGAACTCTAAATGAAACACGGCTTGTGCTAGCTCTTTGAAAATTGACAAAATAAAGTAGTTCTAAGTTCTGTCTCTAAGGTTTGTTTCCTCTTGAAGCAGCCCTAAGCCGAGCCTGCCTAAAGACATTTTCATTGGAAAGGTGTGCCAAGCGTCCAAAAGTACTGGTTTCTGAAATCTCGGCAAACCTTTTTCACCCAATCTTGATGAGACATTGTGGTAGTGATCAGTTCACTAAGTCCACTTGGCTGCCCAATTTTCACTCTTCTAGGTTGACGCGTTCGATTCCAGTAAGAGTTTGAATTTTTAGGTTTCACTCTGTTTTCTCCTATATAGATAGATGTGTTGGGAACTCTAAATGAAACACGGTTTTGCTAGCTCTTTGAAAATTGACAAAATAGAGTGGTTTTAGGTTCTGTCTCCATGGTTTGTTTTTCTTGAAGCAGCCCTAACTAGAGACTGCCTAATTACACTTTCATTGGAAAGGTGTGCCAAGCGTCCAAAAGCACTGGTTTTCTGAAATCTCGGGCAAACATTTTTTCACCCAATCTTGATGATTCTCTGTGGTAATGATCAGTTCACTAAGCCCCCTTGGCTGCCCAATATTCACTCTTCTTGGTTGAAGCGTTCGTTTCCAATAAGAGTTTGAATTTTTAGGTTTCACTCTGTTTTCTCCTATATAGATAGATGTGTTGGGAACTCTAATGAAACACGGTTTGTGCTAGCTCTTTGAAAATTGACAAAATAAAGTAGTCTTAGGTTCTGTGTCTATGGATTGTTTCCTCTTGAAGCAGCCCTAACTGGAGACTGCCTAAATACACTTTCATTGGAAACGTGTGCCAAGTGTCCAAAAGTACTGGTTTTCTGAAATCTCGGCAAACATTTTTTCACCCAATCTGGATGATTCTCTGTGGTATTGATCAGTTCACGAAGTCAACTTGGCTTCCCAATTTCACTCTTCTAGGTTGAAGCGTTCGTTTCCAGTAAGAGTTTGAATTTTAGGTTTCACTCTGTTTTCTCCTATATAGATAGATGTGTTGGGAACTCTAAATGAAACACGGCTTGTGCTAGCTCTTTGAAAATTGACAAAATAAAGTAATTCTAAGTTCTGTCTCTAAGGTTTGTTTCCTCTTGAAGCAGCCCTAAGCCGAGCCTGCCTAAAGACATTTTCATTGGAAAGGTGTGCCAAGCGTCCAAAAGTACTGGTTTTCTGAATCTCGGCAAACATTTTTTCACCCAATCTTGATGAGACATTGTGGTAGTGATCAGTTCACTAAGTCCACTTGGCTGCCCAATTTTCACTCTTCTAGGTTGAAGCGTTCGTTTCCAGTAAGAGTTTGAATTTTTAGGTTTCACTCTGTTTTCTCCTATATAGATAGATGTGTTGGAACTCTAAATGAAACACGGTTTGCTCTAGCTTTTTGAAAATTGACAAAATAAAGTAGTTTTAGGTTCTGTCTCTATGGTTTGTTTCCTCTTGAAAGCACCCCTAACTGGAGACTGCCTAAATACACTTTCATTGGAAAGGTGTGCCAAGCGTCCAAAAGTACTGGTTTTCTGAAATCTCGGCAAACATTTTTTCACCCAATATTGATGATTCTCTGTGGTAGTGATCAGTTCACTAAGCCCACTTGGCTGCCAAATTTTCACTCTTCTAGGTTGAAGCGTGTGTTTCCAGTAAGAGTTTGAATTTTTAGGTTTAACTGTGTTTTCTCCTATATAGATAGATGTGTTGGGAACTCTAAATGAAACACGGTTTGTGCTAGCTCTTTGAAAATTGACAAAATAAAGTAGTTTTAGGTTCTGTCTCTATGGTTTGTTTCCTCTTGAAGCAGCCCTAACTGGAGACTGCCTAAATACACTTTCATTGGAAACGTGTGCCAAGCGTCCAAAAGTACTGGTTTTCTGAAATCTCGGCAAACATTTTTTCACCCAATATTGATGATTCTCTGTGGTAGTGACCAGTTCACTAGGCCACTTGGCTGCCAAATTTTCACTCTTCTAGGTTGAAGCGTGTGTTTCCAGTAAGAGTTTGAATTTTTAGGTTTCACTGTGTTTTCTCCTATATAGATAGATGTGTTGGGAACTCTAAATGAAACACGGCTTGTGCTAGCTCTTTGAAAATTGACAAAATAAAGTAGATTTAGGTTCTGTCTCTAAGGTTTGTTTCCTCTTGAAGCAGCCCTAAGCCGAGCCTGCCTAAAGACATTTTCATTGGAAAGGTGTGCCAAGCGTCCAAAAGTACTGGTTTTCTGAAATCTCGGCAATCATTTTTTCACCCAATATTGATGATTCTCTGTGGTAGTGACCAGTTCACTAAGCCCACTTGGCTGCCCAATTTTCACTCTTCTAAGTTGAAGCGTTCGTTTCCAGTAAGAGTTTGAATTTTTAGGTTTCACTGTGTTTTCTCCTATATAGATAGATGTGTTTGGAACTCTAAATGAAACACGGTTTGGGCTAGCTCTTTGAAAATTGACAAAATAAAGTAGTTTTAGGTTCTGTCTCTATGGTTGTTTCCTCTTCAAGCAGCCCTAACTGGAGACTGCCTAAATACACTTTCATTGGAAACGTGTGCCAAGCGTCCAAAAGTACTGGTTTTCTGAAATCTCGGCAAACATTTTTTCACCCAATCTGGATGATTCTCTGTGGTAGTGATCAGTTCACAAAGCCCACTTGGCTGCCCAATTTTCACTCTTGTAGGTTGAAGCGTTCGTTTCCAGTAAGAGTTTGAATTTTTAGGTTTCACTCTGTTTTCTCCTATATAGATAGATGTGTTGGGAACTCTAAATGAAACACGGTTTGTGCTAGCTCTTTTAAAAATTGACAAAATAAAGTAGTTCTAAGTTCTGTCTCTAAGGTTGTTTCCTCTTGAAGCAGCCCTAAGCAGAGCCTGCCTAAAGACATTTTCATTGGAAAGGTGTGCCAAGCGTCCAAAAGTACTGGTTTTCTGAAATCTCGGCAAACATTTTTTCACCCAATCTTGATGAGACATTGTGGTAGTGATCAGTTCACTAAGTCCACTTGGCTGCCCAATTTTCACTCTTCTAGGTTGAAGCGTTCGATTCCAGTAAGAGTTTGAATTTTTAGGTTTCACTCTGTTTTCTCCTATATAGACAGATGTGTTGGGAACTCTAAATGAAACACGGTTTGTGCTAGCTCTTTGAAAATTGACAAAATAGAGTGGTTTTAGGTTCTGTCTCCATGGTTTGTTTTTTCTTGAAGCAGCCCTAACTAGAGACTGCCTAAGTACACTTTCATTGGAAAGGTGTGCCAAGCGTCCAAAAGCACTGGTTTTCTGAAATCTCGGCAAACATTTTTTCACCCAATCTTGATTATTCTCTGTGGTAATGATCAGTTTACTAAGCCCACTTGGCTGCCCAATATTCACTCTTCTAGGTTGAAGCGTTCGTTTCCAATAAGAGTTTGAATTTTTAGGTTTCACTCTGTTTTCTCCTATATAGATAGATGTGTTGGGAACTCTAAATGAAACACGGTTTGTGCTAGCTCTTTGAAAATTGACAAAATAAAGTAGTTTTAGGTTCTGTCTCTATGGTTTGTTTCCTCTTGAAGCAGCCCTAACTGGAGACTGCCTAAATACACTTTCATTGGAAACGTGTGCCAAGCGTCCAAAAGTACTGGTTTTCTGAAATCTCGGCAAACATTTTTTCACCCAATCTGGATGATTCTCTGTGGTAGTGATCAGTTCACGAAGTCAATTTGGCTTCCCAATTTTCACTCTTCTAGGTTGAAGCGTTCATTTCCAGTAAGAGTTTGAATTTTTAGGTTTCACTCTGTTTTCTCCTACATAGATAGATGTGTTGGGAACTCTACATGAAACACGGCTTGTGCTAGCTCTTTGAAAATTGACAAAATAAAGTAGTTCTAAGTTCTGTCTCTAAGGTTTGTTTCCTCTTGAAGCAGCCCTAAGCAGAGCCTGCCTAAAGACATTTTCATTGGAAAGGTGTGCCAAGCGTCCAAAAGTACTGGTTTTCTGAAATCTCGGCAATCATTTTTTCACCCAATATTGATGATTCTCTGTGGTAGTCACCAGTTCACTAAGCCCACTTGGCTGCCCAATTTTCACTCTTCTAAGTTGAAGGGTTCGTTTCCAGTAAGAGTTTGAATTTTTAGGTTTCACTGTGTTTTCTCCTATATAGATAGATGTGTTTGGAACTCTAAATGAAACACGGTTTGTGCTAGCTCTTTGAAAATTGACAAAATAAAGTAGTTTTAGGTTCTGTCTCTATGGTTTGTTTCCTCTTGAAGCACCCCTACCTGGAGACTGCCTAAATACACTTTCATTGGAAAGGTGTGCCAAGCGTCCAAAAGTACTGGTTTTCTGAAATCTCGGCAAACATTTTTTCACCCAATATTGATGATTCTCTGTGGTAGTGATCAGTTCACTAAGCCCACTTGGCTGCCAAATTTTCACTCTTCTAGGTTGAAGCGTGTGTTTCCAGTAAGAGTTTGAATTTTTAGGTTTCACTGTGTTTTCTCCTATATAGATAGATGTGTTGGGAACTCTAAATGAAACACGGCTTGTGCTAGCTCTTTGAAAATTGACAAAATAAAGTAGATTTAGGTTCTGTCTCTAAGGTTTGTTTCCTCTTGAAGCAGCCCTAAGCAGAGCCTGCCTAAAGACATTTTCATTGGAAAGGTGTGCCAAGCGTCCAAAAGTACTGGTTTTCTGAAATCTCGGCAATCATTTTTTCACCCAATATTGATAATTCTCTGTGGTAGTGACCAGTTCACTAAGCCCACTTGGCTGCCCAATTTTCACTCTTCTAAGTTGAAGCGTTTGTTTCCAGTAAGAGTTTGAATTTTTAGGTTTCACTGTGTTTTCTCCTATATAGATAGATGTGTTTGGAACTCTAAATGAAACACGGTTTGTGCTAGCTCTTTGAAAATTGACAAAATAAAGTAGTTCTAATTTCTGTCTCTAAGGTTTGTTTCCTCTGGAAGCAGCCCTAAGCAGAGCCTGCCTAAAGACATTTTTATTGGAAAGGTGTGCCAAGCGTCCAAAAGTACTGGTTTTCTGAAATCTCGGCAAACATTTTTTCACCCAATCTTGATGAGACATTGTGGTAGTGATCAGTTCACTAAGTCCACTTGGCTGCCCAATTTTCACTCTTCTAGGTTGAAGCGTTCGATTCCAGTAAGAGTTTGAATTTTTAGGTTTCACTCTGTTTTCTCCTATATAGATAGATGTGTTGGGAACTCTAAATGAAACACGGTTTGTGCTAGCTCTTTGAAAATTGACAAAATAGAGTGGTTTTAGGTTCTGTCTCCATGGTTTGTTTTTTCTTGAAGCAGCCCTAACTAGAGACTGCCTAAGTACACTTTCATTGGAAAGGTGTGCCAAGCGTCCAAAAGCACTGGTTTTCTGAAATCTCGGCAAACATTTTTTCACCCAATCTGGATGATTCTCTGTGGTAATGATCAGTTCACTAAGCCCACTTGGCTGCCCAATATTCACTCTTCTAGGTTGAAGCGTTCGTTTCCAATAAGAGTTTGAATTTTTAGGTTTCACTCTGTTTTCTCCTATATAGATAGATGTGTTGGGAACTCTAAATGAAACACGGTTTGTGCTAGCTCTTTGAAAATTGACAAAATAAAGTAGTTTTAGGTTCTGTCTCTATGGTTTGTTTCCTCTTGAAGCAGCCCTAACTGGAGACTGCCTAACTATACTTTCATTGGAAACGTGTGCCAAGCGTCCAAAAGTACTGGTTTTCTGAAATCTCGGCAAACATTTTTTCACCCAATCTGGATGATTCTCTGTGGTAGTGATCAGTTCACGAAGTCAACTTGGCTTCCCAATTTTCACTCTTCTAGGTTGAAGCGTTCATTTCCAGTAAGAGTTTGAATTTTTAGGTTTCACTCTGTTTTCTCCTATATAGATAGATGTGTTGGGAACTCTAAATGAAACACGGCTTGTGCTAGCTCTTTGAAAATTGAGAAAATAAAGTAGTTCTAAGTTCTGTCTCTAAGGTTTGTTTCCTCTTCAAGCAGCCCTAACTGGAGACTGCCTAAATACACTTTCATTGGAAACGTGTGCCAAGCGTCCAAAAGTACTGGTTTTCTGAAATCTCGGCAAACATTTTTTCACCCAATCTGGATGATTCTCTGTGGTAGTGATCAGTTCACTAAGCCCAATTGGTTGCCCAATTTTCACTCTTGTAGGTTGAAGCGTTCGTTTCCAGTAAGAGTTTGAATTTTTAGGTTTCACTCTGTTTTCTCCTATATAGATAGATGTGTTGGGAACTCTAAATGAAACACGGTTTGTGCTAGCTCTTTTAAAAATTGACAAAATAAAGTAGTTCTAAGTTCTGTCTCAAAGGTTGTTTCCTCTTGAAGCAGTCCTAAGCAGAGCCTGCCTAAAGACATTTTCATTGGAAAGGTGTGCCAAGCGTCCAAAAGTACTGGTTTTCTGAAATCTCGGCAAACCTTTTTTCACCCAATCTTGATGAGACATTGTGGTAGTGATCAGTTCACTAAGTCCACTTGGCTGCCCAATTTTCACTCTTCTAGGTTGAAGCGTTCGATTCCAGTAAGAGTTTGAATTTTTAGGTTTCACTCTGTTTTCTCCTATATAGATAGATGTGTTGGGAACTCTAAATGAAACACGGTTTGTGCTAGCTCTTTGAAAATTGACAAAATAAAGTAGTTTTAAGTTCTGTCTCTATGGTTTGTTTCCTCTTGAAGCACCCCTAACTGGAGACTGCCTAAATACACTTTCATTGGAAAGGTGTGCCAAGCGTCCAAAAGTACTGGTTTTCTGAAATCTCGGCAATCATTTTTTCACCCAATATTGATGATTCTCTGTGGTAGTGACCAGTTCACTAAGCCCACTTGGCTGCCCAATTTTCACTCTTCTAAGTTGAAGCGTTCGTTTCCAGTAAGAGTTTGAATTTTTAGGTTTCACTGTGTTTTCTCCTATATAGATAGATGTGTTTGGAACTCTAAATGAAACACGGTTTGTGCTAGCTCTTTGAAAATTGACAAAATAAAGTAGTTCTAATTTGTGTCTCTAAGGTTGTTTCCTCTTGAAGCAGCCCTAAGCAGAGCCTGCCTAAAGACATTTTCATTGGAAAGGTGTGCCAAGCGTCCAAAAGTACTGGTTTTCTGAAATCTCGGCAAACATTTTTTCACCCAATCTTGATGAGACATTGTGGTAGTGATCAGTTCACTAAGTCCACTTGGCTGCCCAATTTTCACTCTTCTAGGTTGAAGCGTTCGATTCCAGTAAGAGTTTGAATTTTTAGGTTTCACTCTGTTTTCTCCTATATAGACAGATGTGTTGGGAACTCTAAATGAAACACGGTTTGTGCTAGCTCTTTGAAAATTGACAAAATAGAGTGGTTTTAGGTTCTGTCTCCATGGTTTGTTTTTTCTTGAAGCAGCCCTAACTAGAGACTGCCTAAGTACACTTTCATTGGAAAGGTGTGCCAAGCGTCCAAAAGCACTGGTTTTCTGAAATCTCGGCAAACATTTTTTCACCCAATCTTGATTATTCTCTGTGGTAATGATCAGTTTACTAAGCCCACTTGGCTGCCCAATATTCACTCTTCTAGGTTGAAGCGTTCGTTTCCAATAAGAGTTTGAATTTTTAGGTTTCACTCTGTTTTCTCCTATATAGATAGATGTGTTGGGAACTCTAAATGAAACACGGTTTGTGCTAGCTCTTTGAAAATTGACAAAATAAAGTAGTTTTAGGTTCTGTCTCTATGGTTTGTTTCCTCTTGAAGCAGCCCTAACTGGAGACTGCCTAAATACACTTTCATTGGAAACGTGTGCCAAGCGTCCAAAAGTACTGGTTTTCTGAAATCTCGGCAAACATTTTTTCACCCAATCTGGATGATTCTCTGTGGTAGTGATCAGTTCACGAAGTCAATTTGGCTTCCCAATTTTCACTCTTCTAGGTTGAAGCGTTCATTTCCAGTAAGAGTTTGAATTTTTAGGTTTCACTCTGTTTTCTCCTACATAGATAGATGTGTTGGGAACTCTACATGAAACACGGCTTGTGCTAGCTCTTTGAAAATTGACAAAATAAAGTAGTTCTAAGTTCTGTCTCTAAGGTTTGTTTCCTCTTGAAGCAGCCCTAAGCAGAGCCTGCCTAAAGACATTTTCATTGGAAAGGTGTGCCAAGCGTCCAAAAGTACTGGTTTTCTGAAATCTCGGCAATCATTTTTTCACCCAATATTGATGATTCTCTGTGGTAGTCACCAGTTCACTAAGCCCACTTGGCTGCCCAATTTTCACTCTTCTAAGTTGAAGGGTTCGTTTCCAGTAAGAGTTTGAATTTTTAGGTTTCACTGTGTTTTCTCCTATATAGATAGATGTGTTTGGAACTCTAAATGAAACACGGTTTGTGCTAGCTCTTTGAAAATTGACAAAATAAAGTAGTTTTAGGTTCTGTCTCTATGGTTTGTTTCCTCTTGAAGCACCCCTACCTGGAGACTGCCTAAATACACTTTCATTGGAAAGGTGTGCCAAGCGTCCAAAAGTACTGGTTTTCTGAAATCTCGGCAAACATTTTTTCACCCAATATTGATGATTCTCTGTGGTAGTGATCAGTTCACTAAGCCCACTTGGCTGCCAAATTTTCACTCTTCTAGGTTGAAGCGTGTGTTTCCAGTAAGAGTTTGAATTTTTAGGTTTCACTGTGTTTTCTCCTATATAGATAGATGTGTTGGGAACTCTAAATGAAACACGGCTTGTGCTAGCTCTTTGAAAATTGACAAAATAAAGTAGATTTAGGTTCTGTCTCTAAGGTTTGTTTCCTCTTGAAGCAGCCCTAAGCAGAGCCTGCCTAAAGACATTTTCATTGGAAAGGTGTGCCAAGCGTCCAAAAGTACTGGTTTTCTGAAATCTCGGCAATCATTTTTTCACCCAATATTGATAATTCTCTGTGGTAGTGACCAGTTCACTAAGCCCACTTGGCTGCCCAATTTTCACTCTTCTAAGTTGAAGCGTTTGTTTCCAGTAAGAGTTTGAATTTTTAGGTTTCACTGTGTTTTCTCCTATATAGATAGATGTGTTTGGAACTCTAAATGAAACACGGTTTGTGCTAGCTCTTTGAAAATTGACAAAATAAAGTAGTTCTAATTTCTGTCTCTAAGGTCTGTTTTCTCTGGAAGCAGCCCTAAGCAGAGCCTGCCTAAAGACATTTTTATTGGAAAGGTGTGCCAAGCGTCCAAAAGTACTGGTTTTCTGAAATCTCGGCAAACATTTTTTCACCCAATCTTGATGAGACATTGTGGTAGTGATCAGTTCACTAAGTCCACTTGGCTGCCCAATTTTCACTCTTCTAGGTTGAAGCGTTCGATTCCAGTAAGAGTTTGAATTTTTAGGTTTCACTCTGTTTTCTCCTATATAGATAGATGTGTTGGGAACTCTAAATGAAACACGGTTTGGGCTAGCTCTTTGAAAATTGACAAAATAGAGTGGTTTTAGGTTCTATCTCCATGGTTTGTTTTTTCTTGAAGCAGCCCTAACTAGAGACTGCCTAAGTACACTCTCATTGGAAAGGTGTGCCAAGCGTCCAAAAGCACTGGTTTTCTGAAATCTCGGCAAACATTTTTTCACCCAATCTGGATGATTCTCTGTGGTAATGATCAGTTCACTAAGCCCACTTGGCTGCCCAATATTCACTCTTCTAGGTTGAAGCGTTCGTTTCCAATAAGAGTTTGAATTTTTAGGTTTCACTCTGTTTTCTCCTATATAGATAGATGTGTTGGGAACTCTAAATGAAACACGGTTTGTGCTAGCTCTTTGAAAATTGACAAAATAAAGTAGTTTTAGGTTCTGTCTCTATGGTTTGTTTCCTCTTGAAGCAGCCCTAACTGGAGACTGCCTAACTATACTTTCATTGGAAACGTGTGCCAAGCGTCCAAAAGTACTGGTTTTCTGAAATCTCGGCAAACATTTTTTCACCCAATCTGGATGATTCTCTGTGGTAGTGATCAGTTCACGAAGTCAACTTGGCTTCCCAATTTTCACTCTTCTAGGTTGAAGCGTTCATTTCCAGTAAGAGTTTGAATTTTTAGGTTTCACTCTGTTTTCTCCTATATAGATAGATGTGTTGGGAACTCTAAATGAAACACGGCTTGTGCTAGCTCTTTGAAAATTGAGAAAATAAAGTAGTTCTAAGTTCTGTCTCTAAGGTTTGTTTCCTCTTCAAGCAGCCCTAACTGGAGACTGCCTAAATACACTTTCATTGGAAACGTGTGCCAAGCGTCCAAAAGTACTGGTTTTCTGAAATCTCGGCAAACATTTTTTCACCCAATCTGGATGATTCTCTGTGGTAGTGATCAGTTCACTAAGCCCAATTGGTTGCCCAATTTTCACTCTTGTAGGTTGAAGCGTTCGTTTCCAGTAAGAGTTTGAATTTTTAGGTTTCACTCTGTTTTCTCCTATATAGATAGATGTGTTGGGAACTCTAAATGAAACACGGTTTGTGCTAGCTCTTTTAAAAATTGACAAAATAAAGTAGTTCTAAGTTCTGTCTCAAAGGTTGTTTCCTCTTGAAGCAGTCCTAAGCAGAGCCTGCCTAAAGACATTTTCATTGGAAAGGTGTGCCAAGCGTCCAAAAGTACTGGTTTTCTGAAATCTCGGCAAACCTTTTTTCACCCAATCTTGATGAGACATTGTGGTAGTGATCAGTTCACTAAGTCCACTTGGCTGCCCAATTTTCACTCTTCTAGGTTGAAGCGTTCGATTCCAGTAAGAGTTTGAATTTTTAGGTTTCACTCTGTTTTCTCCTATATAGATAGATGTGTTGGGAACTCTAAATGAAACACGGTTTGTGCTAGCTCTTTGAAAATTGACAAAATAAAGTAGTTTTAAGTTCTGTCTCTATGGTTTGTTTCCTCTTGAAGCACCCCTAACTGGAGACTGCCTAAATACACTTTCATTGGAAAGGTGTGCCAAGCGTCCAAAAGTACTGGTTTTCTGAAATCTCGGCAATCATTTTTTCACCCAATATTGATGATTCTCTGTGGTAGTGACCAGTTCACTAAGCCCACTTGGCTGCCCAATTTTCACTCTTCTAAGTTGAAGCGTTCGTTTCCAGTAAGAGTTTGAATTTTTAGGTTTCACTGTGTTTTCTCCTATATAGATAGATGTGTTTGGAACTCTAAATGAAACACGGTTTGTGCTAGCTCTTTGAAAATTGACAAAATAAAGTAGTTCTAATTTGTGTCTCTAAGGTTGTTTCCTCTTGAAGCAGCCCTAAGCAGAGCCTGCCTAAAGACATTTTCATTGGAAAGGTGTGCCAAGCGTCCAAAAGTACTGGTTTTCTGAAATCTCGGCAAACATTTTTTCACCCAATCTTGATGAGACATTGTGGTAGTGATCAGTTCACTAAGTCCACTTGGCTGCCCAATTTTCACTCTTCTAGGTTGAAGCGTTCGATTCCAGTAAGAGTTTGAATTTTTAGGTTTCACTCTGTTTTCTCCTATATAGACAGATGTGTTGGGAACTCTAAATGAAACACGGTTTGTGCTAGCTCTTTGAAAATTGACAAAATAGAGTGGTTTTAGGTTCTGTCTCCATGGTTTGTTTTTTCTTGAAGCAGCCCTAACTAGAGACTGCCTAAGTACACTTTCATTGGAAAGGTGTGCCAAGCGTCCAAAAGCACTGGTTTTCTGAAATCTCGGCAAACATTTTTTCACCCAATCTTGATTATTCTCTGTGGTAATGATCAGTTTACTAAGCCCACTTGGCTGCCCAATATTCACTCTTCTAGGTTGAAGCGTTCGTTTCCAATAAGAGTTTGAATTTTTAGGTTTCACTCTGTTTTCTCCTATATAGATAGATGTGTTGGGAACTCTAAATGAAACACGGTTTGTGCTAGCTCTTTGAAAATTGACAAAATAAAGTAGTTTTAGGTTCTGTCTCTATGGTTTGTTTCCTCTTGAAGCAGCCCTAACTGGAGACTGCCTAAATACACTTTCATTGGAAACGTGTGCCAAGCGTCCAAAAGTACTGGTTTTCTGAAATCTCGGCAAACATTTTTTCACCCAATCTGGATGATTCTCTGTGGTAGTGATCAGTTCACGAAGTCAATTTGGCTTCCCAATTTTCACTCTTCTAGGTTGAAGCGTTCATTTCCAGTAAGAGTTTGAATTTTTAGGTTTCACTCTGTTTTCTCCTACATAGATAGATGTGTTGGGAACTCTACATGAAACACGGCTTGTGCTAGCTCTTTGAAAATTGACAAAATAAAGTAGTTCTAAGTTCTGTCTCTAAGGTTTGTTTCCTCTTGAAGCAGCCCTAAGCAGAGCCTGCCTAAAGACATTTTCATTGGAAAGGTGTGCCAAGCGTCCAAAAGTACTGGTTTTCTGAAATCTCGGCAATCATTTTTTCACCCAATATTGATGATTCTCTGTGGTAGTCACCAGTTCACTAAGCCCACTTGGCTGCCCAATTTTCACTCTTCTAAGTTGAAGGGTTCGTTTCCAGTAAGAGTTTGAATTTTTAGGTTTCACTGTGTTTTCTCCTATATAGATAGATGTGTTTGGAACTCTAAATGAAACACGGTTTGTGCTAGCTCTTTGAAAATTGACAAAATAAAGTAGTTTTAGGTTCTGTCTCTATGGTTTGTTTCCTCTTGAAGCACCCCTACCTGGAGACTGCCTAAATACACTTTCATTGGAAAGGTGTGCCAAGCGTCCAAAAGTACTGGTTTTCTGAAATCTCGGCAAACATTTTTTCACCCAATATTGATGATTCTCTGTGGTAGTGATCAGTTCACTAAGCCCACTTGGCTGCCAAATTTTCACTCTTCTAGGTTGAAGCGTGTGTTTCCAGTAAGAGTTTGAATTTTTAGGTTTCACTGTGTTTTCTCCTATATAGATAGATGTGTTGGGAACTCTAAATGAAACACGGCTTGTGCTAGCTCTTTGAAAATTGACAAAATAAAGTAGATTTAGGTTCTGTCTCTAAGGTTTGTTTCCTCTTGAAGCAGCCCTAAGCAGAGCCTGCCTAAAGACATTTTCATTGGAAAGGTGTGCCAAGCGTCCAAAAGTACTGGTTTTCTGAAATCTCGGCAATCATTTTTTCACCCAATATTGATAATTCTCTGTGGTAGTGACCAGTTCACTAAGCCCACTTGGCTGCCCAATTTTCACTCTTCTAAGTTGAAGCGTTTGTTTCCAGTAAGAGTTTGAATTTTTAGGTTTCACTGTGTTTTCTCCTATATAGATAGATGTGTTTGGAACTCTAAATGAAACACGGTTTGTGCTAGCTCTTTGAAAATTGACAAAATAAAGTAGTTCTAATTTCTGTCTCTAAGGTTTGTTTCCTCTGGAAGCAGCCCTAAGCAGAGCCTGCCTAAAGACATTTTTATTGGAAAGGTGTGCCAAGCGTCCAAAAGTACTGGTTTTCTGAAATCTCGGCAAACATTTTTTCACCCAATCTTGATGAGACATTGTGGTAGTGATCAGTTCACTAAGTCCACTTGGCTGCCCAATTTTCACTCTTCTAGGTTGAAGCGTTCGATTCCAGTAAGAGTTTGAATTTTTAGGTTTCACTCTGTTTTCTCCTATATAGATAGATGTGTTGGGAACTCTAAATGAAACACGGTTTGTGCTAGCTCTTTGAAAATTGACAAAATAGAGTGGTTTTAGGTTCTGTCTCCATGGTTTGTTTTTTCTTGAAGCAGCCCTAACTAGAGACTGCCTAAGTACACTTTCATTGGAAAGGTGTGCCAAGCGTCCAAAAGCACTGGTTTTCTGAAATCTCGGCAAACATTTTTTCACCCAATCTGGATGATTCTCTGTGGTAATGATCAGTTCACTAAGCCCACTTGGCTGCCCAATATTCACTCTTCTAGGTTGAAGCGTTCGTTTCCAATAAGAGTTTGAATTTTTAGGTTTCACTCTGTTTTCTCCTATATAGATAGATGTGTTGGGAACTCTAAATGAAACACGGTTTGTGCTAGCTCTTTGAAAATTGACAAAATAAAGTAGTTTTAGGTTCTGTCTCTATGGTTTGTTTCCTCTTGAAGCAGCCCTAACTGGAGACTGCCTAACTATACTTTCATTGGAAACGTGTGCCAAGCGTCCAAAAGTACTGGTTTTCTGAAATCTCGGCAAACATTTTTTCACCCAATCTGGATGATTCTCTGTGGTAGTGATCAGTTCACGAAGTCAACTTGGCTTCCCAATTTTCACTCTTCTAGGTTGAAGCGTTCATTTCCAGTAAGAGTTTGAATTTTTAGGTTTCACTCTGTTTTCTCCTATATAGATAGATGTGTTGGGAACTCTAAATGAAACACGGCTTGTGCTAGCTCTTTGAAAATTGACAAAATAAAGTAGTTCTAAGTTCTGTCTCTAAGGTTTGTTTCCTCTTCAAGCAGCCCTAACTGGAGACTGCCTAAATACACTTTCATTGGAAACGTGTGCCAAGCGTCCAAAAGTACTGGTTTTCTGAAATCTCGGCAAACATTTTTTCACCCAATCTGGATGATTCTCTGTGGTAGTGATCAGTTCACTAAGCCCAATTGGTTGCCCAATTTTCACTCTTGTAGGTTGAAGCGTTCGTTTCCAGTAAGAGTTTGAATTTTTAGGTTTCACTCTGTTTTCTCCTATATAGATAGATGTGTTGGGAACTCTAAATGAAACACGGTTTGTGCTAGCTCTTTTAAAAATTGACAAAATAAAGTAGTTCTAAGTTCTGTCTCAAAGGTTGTTTCCTCTTGAAGCAGTCCTAAGCAGAGCCTGCCTAAAGACATTTTCATTGGAAAGGTGTGCCAAGCGTCCAAAAGTACTGGTTTTCTGAAATCTCGGCAAACCTTTTTTCACCCAATCTTGATGAGACATTGTGGTAGTGATCAGTTCACTAAGTCCACTTGGCTGCCCAATTTTCACTCTTCTAGGTTGAAGCGTTCGATTCCAGTAAGAGTTTGAATTTTTAGGTTTCACTCTGTTTTCTCCTATATAGATAGATGTGTTGGGAACTCTAAATGAAACACGGTTTGTGCTAGCTCTTTGAAAATTGACAAAATAAAGTAGTTTTAGGTTCTGTCTCTATGGTTTGTTTCCTCTTGAAGCACCCCTAACTGGAGACTGCCTAAATACACTTTCATTGGAAAGGTGTGCCAAGCGTCCAAAAGTACTGGTTTTCTGAAATCTCGGCAATCATTTTTTCACCCAATATTGATGATTCTCTGTGGTAGTGACCAGTTCACTAAGCCCACTTGGCTGCCCAATTTTCACTCTTCTAAGTTGAAGCGTTCGTTTCCAGTAAGAGTTTGAATTTTTAGGTTTCACTGTGTTTTCTCCTATATAGATAGATGTGTTTGGAACTCTAAATGAAACACGGTTTGTGCTAGCTCTTTGAAAATTGACAAAATAAAGTAGTTCTAATTTGTGTCTCTAAGGTTTGTTTTCTCTGGAAGCAGCCCTAAGCAGAGCCTGCCTAAAGACATTTTCATTGGAAAGGTGTGCCAAGCGTCCAAAAGTACTGGTTTTCTGAAATCTCGGCAAACATTTTTTCACCCAATCTTGATGAGACATTGTGGTAGTGATCAGTTCACTAAGTCCACTTGGCTGCCCAATTTTCACTCTTCTAGGTTGAAGCGTTCGATTCCAGTAAGAGTTTGAATTTTTAGGTTTCACTCTGTTTTCTCCTATATAGATAGATGTGTTGGGAACTCTAAATGAAACACGGTTTGTGCTAGCTCTTTGAAAATTGACAAAATAGAGTGGTTTTAGGTTCTGTCTCCATGGTTTGTTTTTTCTTGAAGCAGCCCTAACTAGAGACTGCCTAAGTACACTTTCATTGGAAAGGTGTGCCAAGCGTCCAAAAGCACTGGTTTTCTGAAATCTCGGCAAACATTTTTTCACCCAATCTTGATGATTCTCTGTGGTAATGATCAGTTCACTAAGCCCACTTGGCTGCCCAATATTCACTCTTCTAGGTTGAAGCGTTCGTTTCCAATAAGAGTTTGAATTTTTAGGTTTCACTCTGTTTTCTCCTATATAGATAGATGTGTTGGGAACTCTAAATGAAACACGGTTTGTGCTAGCTCTTTGAAAATTGACAAAATAAAGTAGTTTTAGGTTCTGTCTCTATGGTTTGTTTCCTCTTGAAGCAGCCCTAACTGGAGACTGCCTAACTATACTTTCATTGGAAACGTGTGCCAAGCGTCCAAAAGTACTGGTTTTCTGAAATCTCGACAAACATTTTTTCACTCAATCTGGATGATTCTCTGTGGTAGTGATCAGTTCACGAAGTCAACTTGGCTTCCCAATTTTCACTCTTCTAGGTTGAAGCGTTCATTTCCAGTAAGAGTTTGAATTTTTAGGTTTCACTCTGTTTTCTCCTATTTAGATAGATGTGTTGGGAACTCTAAATGAAACACGGCTTGTGCTAGCTCTTTGATAATTGACAAAATAAAGTAGTTCTAAGTTCTGTCTCTAAGGTTTGTTTCCTCTTCAAGCAGCCCTAACTGGAGACTGCCTAAATACACTTTCATTGGAAACGTGTGCCAAGCGTCCAAAAGTACTGGTTTTCTGAAATCTCGGCAAACATTTTTTCACCCAATCTGGATGATTCTCTGTGGTAGTGATCAGTTCACTAAGCCCACTTGGTTGCCCAATTTTCACTCTTGTAGGTTGAAGCGTTCGTTTCCAGTAAGAGTTTGAATTTTTAGGTTTCACTCTGTTTTCTCCTATATAGATAGATGTGTTGGGAACTCTAAATGAAACACGGTTTGTGCTAGCTCTTTTAAAAATTGACAAAATAAAGTAGTTCTAAGTTCTGTCTCAAAGGTTGTTTCCTCTTGAAGCAGCCCTAAGCAGAGCCTGCCTAAAGACATTTTCATTGGAAAGATGTGCCAAGCGTCCAAAAGTACTGGTTTTCTGAAATCTCGGCAAACCTTTTTTCACCCAATCTTGATGAGACATTGTGGTAGTGATCAGTTCACTAAGTCCACTGGGCTGCCCAATTTTCACTCTTCTAGGTTGAAGCGTTCGATTCCAGTAAGAGTTTGAATTTTTAGGTTTCACTCTGTTTTCTCCTATATAGATAGATGTGTTGGGAACTCTAAATGAAACACGGCTTGTGCTAGCTCTTTGAAAATTGACAAAATAAAGTAGATTTAGGTTCTGTCTCTAAGGTTTGTTTCCTCTTGAAGCAGCCCTAAGCCGAGCCTGCCTAAAGACATTTTCATTGGAAAGGTGTGCCAAGCGTCCAAAAGTACTGGTTTTCTGAAATCTCGGCAATCATTTTTTCACCCAATATTGATGATTCTCTGTGGTAGTGACCAGTTCACTAAGCCCACTTGGCTGCCCAATTTTCACTCTTCTAAGTTGAAGCGTTCGTTTCCAGTAAGAGTTTGAATTTTTAGGTTTCACTGTGTTTTCTCCTATATAGATAGATGTGTTTGGAACTCTAAATGAAACACGGTTTGGGCTAGCTCTTTGAAAATTGACAAAATAAAGTAGTTTTAGGTTCTGTCTCTATGGTTTGTTTCCTCTTCAAGCAGCCCTAACTGGAGACTGCCTAAATACACTTTCATTGGAAACGTGTGCCAAGCGTCCAAAAGTACTGGTTTTCTGAAATCTCGGCAAACATTTTTTCACCCAATCTGGATGATTCTCTGTGGTAGTGATCAGTTCACAAAGCCCACTTGGCTGCCCAATTTTCACTCTTGTAGGTTGAAGCGTTCGTTTCCAGTAAGAGTTTGAATTTTTAGGTTTCACTCTGTTTTCTCCTATATAGATAGATTTGTTGGGAACTCTAAATGAAACACGGTTTGTGCTAGCTCTTTTAAAAATTGACAAAATAAAGTAGTTCTAAGTTCTGTCTCTAAGGTTGTTTCCTCTTGAAGCAGCCCTAAGCAGAGCCTGCCTAAAGACATTTTCATTGGAAAGGTGTGCCAAGCGTCCAAAAGTACTGGTTTTCTGAAATCTCGGCAAACATTTTTTCACCCAATCTTGATGAGACATTGTGGTAGTGATCAGTTCACTAAGTCCACTTGGCTGCCCAATTTTCACTCTTCTAGGTTGAAGCGTTCGATTCCAGTAAGAGTTTGAATTTTTAGGTTTCACTCTGTTTTCTCCTATATAGACAGATGTGTTGGGAACTCTAAATGAAACACGGTTTTTGCTAGCTCTTTGAAAATTGACAAAATAGAGTGGTTTTAGGTTCTGTCTCCATGGTTTGTTTTTTCTTGAAGCAGCCCTAACTAGAGACTGCCTAAGTACACTTTCATTGGAAAGGTGTGCCAAGCGTCCAAAAGCACTGGTTTTCTGAAATCTCGGCAAACATTTTTTCACCCAATCTTGATTATTCTCTGTGGTAATGATCAGTTTACTAAGCCCACTTGGCTGCCCAATATTCACTCTTCTAGGTTGAAGCGTTCGTTTCCAATAAGAGTTTGAATTTTTAGGTTTCACTCTGTTTTCTCCTACATAGATAGATGTGTTGGGAACTCTACATGAAACACGGCTTGTGCTAGCTCTTTGAAAATTGACAAAATAAAGTAGTTCTAAGTTCTGTCTCTAAGGTTTGTTTCCTCTTGAAGCAGCCCTAAGCAGAGCCTGCCTAAAGACATTTTCATTGGAAAGGTGTGCCAAGCGTCCAAAAGTACTGGTTTTCTGAAATCTCGGCAATCATTTTTCACCCAATATTGATGATTCTCTGTGGTAGTCACCAGTTCACTAAGCCCACTTGGCTGCCCAATTTTCACTCTTCTAAGTTGAAGGGTTCGTTTCCAGTAAGAGTTTGAATTTTTAGGTTTCACTGTGTTTTCTCCTATATAGATAGATGTGTTTGGAACTCTAAATGAAACACGGTTTGTGCTAGCTCTTTGAAAATTGACAAAATAAAGTAGTTTTAGGTTCTGTCTCTATGGTTTGTTTCCTCTTGAAGCACCCCTACCTGGAGACTGCCTAAATACACTTTCATTGGGAAAGGTGTGCCAAGCGTCCAAAAGTACTGGTTTTCTGAAATCTCGGCAAACATTTTTTCACCCAATATTGATGATTCTCTGTGGTAGTGATCAGTTCACTAAGCCCACTTGGCTGCCAAATTTTCACTCTTCTAGGTTGAAGCGTGTGTTTCCAGTAAGAGTTTGAATTTTTAGGTTTCACTGTGTTTTCTCCTATATAGATAGATGTGTTGGGAACTCTAAATGAAACACGGCTTGTGCTAGCTCTTTGAAAATTGACAAAATAAAGTAGATTTAGGTTCTGTCTCTAAGGTTTGTTTCCTCTTGAAGCAGCCCTAAGCAGAGCCTGCCTAAAGACATTTTCATTGGAAAGGTGTGCCAAGCGTCCAAAAGTACTGGTTTTCTGAAATCTCGGCAATCATTTTTTCACCCAATATTGATGATTCTCTGTGGTAGTGACCAGTTCACTAAGCCCACTTGGCTGCCCAATTTTCACTCTTCTAAGTTGAAGCGTTTGTTTCCAGTAAGAGTTTGAATTTTTAGGTTTCACTGTGTTTTCTCCTATATAGATAGATGTGTTTGGAACTCTAAATGAAACACGGTTTGTGCTAGCTCTTTGAAAATTGACAAAATAAAGTAGTTCTAATTTCTGTCTCTAAGGTTTGTTTCCTCTGGAAGCAGCCCTAAGCAGAGCTGCCTAAAGACATTT
>NW_027517965.1:0-37989 GCF_048772815.1 Callospermophilus lateralis
ACCAAGTATCATCAAGATTTGGTGAAAAAATGTTTGCTGAGATTTCAGAAAACTAGTAGTTTTTTGGAAGCTTGGCAACCCCATTCAAACCAAAGTGTTTTTCGCCAGTTTCTGCATGGGGTACTTCAAGAGGAAACAAACCTTAGAGATAGAACTTAGAACTACTTCATTTTGTCAAGTTTCAAAGAGCTAGCACAAACCGTGTTTGATTCAGAGTTCGAACGCATCTGTCAATATAGTAGAAAACAGAGTGAAACCTAAAAATTCAAACTGTTACTGCAAAGGAATGCTGCAACCTAGGAGAACGAAACTTGGCATCCAAGTTTGATTGGTGTACTGCTCATTACTTGAAATTATCATGAAGGTCGGAAGCAAAAATTTATGTTGAGATTTCAGGAGACTCTAGTGTTTTGGACGCCTAACAACGCCTTCCATTGAATGTGTCATTCACCAGTATCTGCTTAAGGCTACATCATGAGGAAACAAACCTTAGAGATAGAACGTAGAACTACTGTAGTGTGTCAAGTTTCAAGAAGCTAGCACAAACCGTGTTTGATTTAGAATTCTTACTGCATCTGTCAATATATGAGAAAACAGAGTGAAACCTAAAAATTCAAACTGTTACTGCAAACGAATGCTTCAACGTAAAACTACGAAACTTGAGCATCCAAATGGGATTGGTGTACTGATCATTACTTGAAAGTATCATGAAGATTGGATGAAAAAATATATGTTGAGATTTCAGGAGAATCTAGTGTTTCGGAAGTTTGGCAACCCCTTCAATATGAGTGTTATTCGCCAGTCCCTGCTTTAGGCTACATCAAGAGGAAACAAACCTTAGAGAGAGAACGTAGAACTAATGTATTGTGTCAAGTTTCAAGAAGCCAGCACAAACCGTGTTTGATTTAGAGTTCTAACTGCATCTGTCAATATAGGAGAAAACAGAGTGAAACCTAAAAATTCAAACTGTTACTGAAAACGAATGCTTCAACGTAAAAGAACGAAACTTGAGCATCCAAGTGGGATTGGTGTACTGATCATTACTTGAAAGTATCATGAAGATTGGATGAAAAAATATATGTTGAGATTTCAGGAGACTCTAGTGTTTTGGAAATTTGGCAACTCCTTTCATTATAAGTGTTATTCGCCAGTCCCTGCTTTAGGCTACATCAAGAGGAAACAAACCTTAGAGATAGAACGTAGAACTAATGTATTGTGTCATGTTTCAAGAAGCTAGCACAAACCGTGTTTGATATAGTTCGACCTGCATCTGTCAATATAGAAGAAAACAGAGGGAAACCTAAAAATTCAAACTGTTACTGCAAACGAATACTTCAACCTAGGAGAACGAAACTTGGGCATCCAAGTTTGATTGGTGTACTGCTCATTACTTGAAAGTATCATGAAGGTCGGAAGCGAAAATTTATGTTGAGATTTCAGGAGACTCTAGTGTTTTGGCTGCCTAACAACGCCTTTCATTGAATGTGTCATTCACCAGTATCTGCTTAAGGCTACATCAAGAGGAAACAAACCTTAGAGATAGAACGTAGAACTACTGTATTGTGTCAAGTTTCAAGAAGCTAGCACAAACCGTGTTTGATTTAGAGTTCTAACTGCATCTGTCAATATAGGAGAAAACAGAGTGAAACCTAAAAATTCAAACTGTTACTGCAAGCGAATGCTTCAACGTAAAACTACGAAACTTGAGCATCCAAATGGGATTGGTGTACTGATCATTACTTGAAAGTATCATGAAGATTGGATGAAAAAATATATGTTGAGATTTCAGGAGAATCTAGTGTTTCGGAAGTTTGGCAACCCCTTCAATATGAGTGTTATTCGCCAGTCCCTGCTTTAGGCTACATCAAGAGGAAACAAACCTTAGAGAGAGAACGTAGAACTAATGTATTGTGTCAAGTTTCAAGAAGCTAGCACAAACCGTGTTTGATTTAGAGTTCTAAATGCATCTGTCAATATAGGAGAAAACAGAGTGAAACCTAAAAATTCAAACTGTTACTGCAAACGAATGCTTCAACGTAAAAGAACGAAACTTGAGCATCCAAGTGGGATTGGTGTACTGATCATTACTTGAAAGTATCATGAAGATTGGATGAAAAAATATATGTTGAGATTTCAGGAGACTCTAGTGTTTTGGAAATTTGGCAACTCCTTTCATTATAAGTGTTATTCGCCAGTCCCTGCTTTAGGCTACATCAAGAGGAAACAAACCTTAGAGATAGAACGTAGAACTAATGTATTGTGTCATGTTTCAAGAAGCTAGCACAAACCGTGTTTGATATAGTTCTAACTGCATCTGTCAATATAGGAGAAAACAGAGGGAAACCTAAAAATTCAAACTGTTACTGCAAACGAATACTTCAACCTAGGAGAACGAAACTTGGGCATCCAAGTTTGATTGGTGTACTGCTCATTACTTGAAAGTATCATGAAGGTCGGAAGCAAAAATTTATGTTGAGATTTCAGGAGACTCTAGTGTTTTGGCTGCCTAACAACGCCTTTCATTGAATGTGTCATTCACCAGTATCTGCTTAAGGCTACATCAAGAGGAAACAAACCTTAGAGATAGAACGTAGAACTACTGTATTGTGTCAAGTTTCAAGAAGCTAGCAGAAACCGTGTTTGATTTAGAGTTCTAACTGCATCTGTCAATGTAGGAGAAAACAGAGTGAAACCTAAAAATTCAAACTGTTACTGCAAACGAATGCTTCAACGTAAAAGAACGAAACTTGAGCATCCAAGTGGGATTGGTGTACTGATCATTACTTGAAAGTATCATGAAGATTGGATGAAAAAATATATGTTGAGATTTCAGGAGACTCTAGTGTTTTGGAAGTTTGGCAACCCCTTCAATATGAGTATTATTCGCCAGTCCCTGCTTTAGGCTACATCAAGAGGAAACAAACCTTAGAGATAGAACGTAGAACTAATGTATTGTGTCAAGTTTCAACAAGCTAGCACAAACCGTGTTTGATTTAGAGTTCGAACGCATCTGTCAATATAGTAGAAAACATAGTGAAATCTAAAAATTCAAACTGTTACTGCAAACGAATGCTTCAACCTAGGAGAACGAAACTTGGGCATCCAAGTTTGATTGTTGTACTGCTCATTACTTGAAAGTATCATGAATGTCGGAAGCAAAAATTTATGTTGAGATTTCAGGAGACTCTAGTGTTTTGGAAGTTTGGCAACCCCTTCAATATGAGTGTTATTCGCCAGTCCCTGCTTTAGGCTACATCAAGAGGAAACAAACCTTAGAGAGAGAACGTAGAACTAATGTATTGTGTCAAGTTTCAAGAAGCTAGCACAAACCGTGTTTGATTTAGAGTTCTAAATGCACCTGTCAATATAGGAGAAAACAGAGAGAAACCTAAAAATTCAAACTGTTACTGCAAACGAATGCTTCAACGTAAAAGAACGAAACTTGAGCATCCAAGTGGGATTGGTGTACTGATCATTACTTGAAAGTATCATGAAGATTGGATGAAAAAATATATGTTGAGATTTCAGGAGACTCTAGTGTTTTGGAAGTTTGGCAACCCCTTCAATATGAGTGTTATTCGCCAGTCCCTGCTTTAGGCTACATCAAGAGGAAACAAACCTTAGAGAGAGAACGTAGAACTAATGTATTGTGTCAAGTTTCAAGAAGCTAGCACAAACCGTGTTTGATTTAGAGTTCTAAATGCACCTGTCAATATAGGAGAAAACAGAGAGAAACCTAAAAATTCAAACTGTTACTGCAAACGAATGCTTCAACGTAAAAGAACGAAACTTGAGCATCCAAGTGGGATTGGTGTACTGATCATTACTTGAAAGTATCATGAAGATTGGATGAAAAAATATATGTTGAGATTTCAGGAGACTCTAGTGTTTTGGAAGTTTGGCAACCCCTTCAATATGAGTGTTATTCGCCAGTCCCTGCTTTAGGCTACATCAAGAGGAAACAAACCTTAGAGATAGAACGTAGAACTAATGTATTGTGTCAAGTTTCAACAAGCTAGCACAAACCGTGTTTGATTTAGAGTTCGAACGCATCTGTCAATATAGTAGAAAACATAGTGAAATCTAAAAATTCAAACTGTTACTGCAAACGAATGCTTCAACCTAGGAGAACGAAACTTGGGCATCCAAGTTTGATTGTTGTACTGCTCATTACTTGAAAGTATCATGAATGTCGGAAGCAAAAATTTATGTTGAGATTTCAGGAGACTCTAGTGTTTTGGAAGTTTGGCAACCCCTTCAATATGAGTGTTATTCGCCAGTCCCTGCTTTAGGCTACATCAAGAGGAAACAAACCTTAGAGAGAGAACGTAGAACTAATGTATTGTGTCAAGTTTCAAGAAGCTAGCACAAACCGTGTTTGATTTAGAGTTCTAAATGCACCTGTCAATATAGGAGAAAACAGAGAGAAACCTAAAAATTCAAACTGTTACTGCAAACGAATGCTTCAACGTAAAAGAACGAAACTTGAGCATCCAAGTGGGATTGGTGTACTGATCATTACTTGAAAGTATCATGAAGATTGGATGAAAAAATATATGTTGAGATTTCAGGAGACTCTAGTGTTTTGGAAGTTTGGCAACCCCTTCAATATGAGTGTTATTCGCCAGTCCCTGCTTTAGGCTACATCAAGAGGAAACAAACCTTAGAGAGAGAACGTAGAACTAATGTATTGTGTCAAGTTTCAAGAAGCTAGCACAAACCGTGTTTGATTTAGAGTTCTAAATGCACCTGTCAATATAGGAGAAAACAGAGAGAAACCTAAAAATTCAAACTGTTACTGCAAACGAATGCTTCAACGTAAAAGAACGAAACTTGAGCATCCAAGTGGGATTGGTGTACTGATCATTACTTGAAAGTATCATGAAGATTGGATGAAAAAATATATGTTGAGATTTCAGGAGACTCTAGTGTTTTGGAAGTTTGGCAACCCCTTCAATATGAGTGTTATTCGCCAGTCCCTGCTTTAGGCTACATCAAGAGGAAACAAACCTTAGAGATAGAACGTAGAACTACTGTATTGTGTCAAGTTTCAAGAAGCTAGCAGAAACCGTGTTTGATTTAGAGTTCTAACTGCATCTGTCAATGTAGGAGAAAACAGAGTGAAACCTAAAAATTCAAACTGTTACTGCAAACGAATGCTTCAACGTAAAAGAACGAAACTTGAGCATCCAAGTGGGATTGGTGTACTGATCATTACTTGAAAGTATCATGAAGATTGGATGAAAAAATATATGTTGAGATTTCAGGAGACTCTAGTGTTTTGGAAGTTTGGCAACCCCTTCAATATGAGTATTATTCGCCAGTCCCTGCTTTAGGCTACATCAAGAGGAAACAAACCTTAGAGATAGAACGTAGAACTAATGTATTGTGTCAAGTTTCAACAAGCTAGCACAAACCGTGTTTGATTTAGAGTTCGAACGCATCTGTCAATATAGTAGAAAACATAGTGAAATCTAAAAATTCAAACTGTTACTGCAAACGAATGCTTCAACCTAGGAGAACGAAACTTGGGCATCCAAGTTTGATTGTTGTACTGCTCATTACTTGAAAGTATCAGGAATGTCGGAAGCAAAAATTTATGTTGAGATTTCAGGAGACTCTAGTGTTTTGGAAGTTTGGCAACCCCTTCAATATGAGTGTTATTCGCCAGTCCCTGCTTTAGGCTACATCAAGAGGAAACAAACCTTAGAGAGAGAACGTAGAACTAATGTATTGTGTCAAGTTTCAAGAAGCTAGCACAAACCGTGTTTGATTTAGAGTTCTAAATGCACCTGTCAATATAGGAGAAAACAGAGAGAAACCTAAAAATTCAAACTGTTACTGCAAACGAATGCTTCAACGTAAAAGAACGAAACTTGAGCATCCAAGTGGGATTGGTGTACTGATCATTACTTGAAAGTATCATGAAGATTGGATGAAAAAATATATGTTGAGATTTCAGGAGACTCTAGTGTTTTGGAAGTTTGGCAACCCCTTCAATATGAGTGTTATTCGCCAGTCCCTGCTTTAGGCTACATCAAGAGGAAACAAACCTTAGAGAGAGAACGTAGAACTAATGTATTGTGTCAAGTTTCAAGAAGCTAGCACAAACCGTGTTTGATTTAGAGTTCTAAATGCACCTGTCAATATAGGAGAAAACAGAGAGAAACCTAAAAATTCAAACTGTTACTGCAAACGAATGCTTCAACGTAAAAGAACGAAACTTGAGCATCCAAGTGGGATTGGTGTACTGATCATTACTTGAAAGTATCATGAAGATTGGATGAAAAAATATATGTTGAGATTTCAGGAGACTCTAGTGTTTTGGAAGTTTGGCAACCCCTTCAATATGAGTGTTATTCGCCAGTCCCTGCTTTAGGCTACATCAAGAGGAAACAAACCTTAGAGATAGAACGTAGAACTAATGTATTGTGTCAAGTTTCAACAAGCTAGCACAAACCGTGTTTGATTTAGAGTTCGAACGCATCTGTCAATATAGTAGAAAACATAGTGAAATCTAAAAATTCAAACTGTTACTGCAAACGAATGCTTCAACCTAGGAGAACGAAACTTGGGCATCCAAGTTTGATTGTTGTACTGCTCATTACTTGAAAGTATCATGAATGTCGGAAGCAAAAATTTATGTTGAGATTTCAGGAGACTCTAGTGTTTTGGAAGTTTGGCAACCCCTTCAATATGAGTGTTATTCGCCAGTCCCTGCTTTAGGCTACATCAAGAGGAAACAAACCTTAGAGAGAGAACGTAGAACTAATGTATTGTGTCAAGTTTCAAGAAGCTAGCACAAACCGTGTTTGATTTAGAGTTCTAAATGCACCTGTCAATATAGGAGAAAACAGAGAGAAACCTAAAAATTCAAACTGTTACTGCAAACGAATGCTTCAACGTAAAAGAACGAAACTTGAGCATCCAAGTGGGATTGGTGTACTGATCATTACTTGAAAGTATCATGAAGATTGGATGAAAAAATATATGTTGAGATTTCAGGAGACTCTAGTGTTTTGGAAGTTTGGCAACCCCTTCAATATGAGTGTTATTCGCCAGTCCCTGCTTTAGGCTACATCAAGAGGAAACAAACCTTAGAGAGAGAACGTAGAACTAATGTATTGTGTCAAGTTTCAAGAAGCTAGCACAAACCGTGTTTGATTTAGAGTTCTAAATGCACCTGTCAATATAGGAGAAAACAGAGAGAAACCTAAAAATTCAAACTGTTACTGCAAACGAATGCTTCAACGTAAAAGAACGAAACTTGAGCATCCAAGTGGGATTGGTGTACTGATCATTACTTGAAAGTATCATGAAGATTGGATGAAAAAATATATGTTGAGATTTCAGGAGACTCTAGTGTTTTGGAAGTTTGGCAACCCCTTCAATATGAGTGTTATTCGCCAGTCCCTGCTTTAGGCTACATCAAGAGGAAACAAACCTTAGAGATAGAACGTAGAACTAATGTATTGTGTCAAGTTTCAACAAGCTAGCACAAACCGTGTTTGATTTAGAGTTCGAACGCATCTGTCAATATAGTAGAAAACATAGTGAAACCTAAAAATTCAAACTGTTACTGCAAACGAATGCTTCAACCTAGGAGAACGAAACTTGGGCATCCAAGTTTGATTGGTGTACTGCTCATTACTTGAAAGTATCATGAATGTCGGAAGCAAAAATTTATGTTGAGATTTCAGGAGACTCTAGTGTTTTGGACGCCTAACAACGCCTTCCATTGAATGTGTCATTCACCAGTATCTGCTTAAGGCTACATCAAGAGGAAACAAACCTTAGAGTTAGAACGTAGATCTACTGTATTGTGTCAAGTTTCAAGTAGCTAGCACAAACCGTGTTTGATTTAGTGTTCTAACTGCATCTGTCAATATAGGAGAAAACAGAGTGAAACCTAAAAATTCAAACAGTTACTGCAAACGAATGCTTCAACGTAAAAGAACGAAACTTGAGCATCCAAGTGGGATTGGTGTACTGATCATTACTTGAAAGTATCATCAAGATTGGATGAAAAAATATATGTTGAGATTTCAGGAGACTCTAGTGTTTTGGAAGTTTGGCAACCCCTTCAATATGAGTGTTATTCGCCAGTCCCTGCTTTAGGCTACATCAAGAGGAAACAAACCTTAGAGATAGAACGTAGAACTAATGTATTGTGTCAAGTTTCAAGAAGCTAGCACAAACCGTGTTTGATTTAGAGTTCGAACGCATCTGTCAATATAGTAGAAAACAGAGTGAAACCTAAAAATTTAAACTTTTACTGCAAACGAATGCGTCAACCTAGGAGAAGGAAACTTGGGCATCCAAGTTTGATTGGTGTACTGCTCATTACTTGAAATTATCATGAAGGTCGGAAGCAAAAATTTATGTTGAGATTTCAGGAGACTCTAGTATTTTGGACGTCTAACAACGCCTTCCATTGAATGTGTCATTCACCAGTATCTGCTTAAGGCTACATCAAGAGGAAACAAACCTTAGAGATAGAACGTAGAACTACTGTATTGTGTCAAGTTTCAAGAAGCTAGCACAAACCGTGTTTGATATAGTTCGAACTGCATCTGTCAATATATGAGAAAACAGAGTGAAACCTAAAAATTCAAACTGTTACTGCAAACGAATGCTTCAACGTAAAAGTACGAAACTTGAGCATCCAAATGGGATTGGTATACTGATCATTACTTGAAAGTATCATGAAGATTGGATGAAAAAATATATGTTGAGATTTCAGGAGACTCTAGTGTTTCGGAAGTTTGGCAACCCCTTCAATATGAGTGTTATTCGCCAGTCCCTGCTTTAGGCTACATCAAGAGGAAACAAACCTTAGAGAGAGAACGTAGAACTAATGTATTGTGTCAAGTTTCAAGAAGCTAGCACAAACCGTGTTTGATTTAGAGTTCGAACGCATCTGTCAATATATTAGAAAAAAGAGTGAAACCTAAAAATTCAAACTGTTACTGCAAACGAATGCTTCAACCAAGGAGAACGAAACTTGGGCATCCAAGTTTGATTGGTGTACTGCTCATTACTTGAAAGTATCCTGAAGGTCGGAAGCAAAAATTTATGTTGAGATTTCTGGTGACTCTAGTGTTTTGGCCGCCTAACAAAGCCTTTCATTGTATGTGTCATTCACCAGTATCTGCTTAAGGCTACATCAAGAGGAAACAAAGCTTAGAGATAGAACATAGAACTACTGTATTGTGTCAAGTTTCAAGAAGCTAGCACAAACCGTGTTTGATTTAGAGTTCTAACTGCATCTGTCAATATAGGAGAAAACAGAGTGAAACCTAAAAATTCAAACTGTTACTGCAAACGAATGCTTCAACGTAAAAGAACGAAACTTGAGCATCCAAGTGGGATTGGTGTACTGATCATTACTTGAAAGTATCATGACGATTGGATGAAAAAATATATGTTGAGATTTCAGGAGACTCTAGTGTTTTGGAAGTTTGGCAACTCCTTTCATTATAAATGTTATTCGCCAGTCCCTGCTTTAGGCTACATCAAGAGGAAACAAACCTTAGAGATAGAACGTAGAACTAATGTATTGTGTCAAGTTTCAAGAAGCTAGCACAAACCGTGTTTGATATATTTCGAACTGCATCTGTCAATATAGGAGAAAACAGAGTGAAACCTAATAATTCAAACTGTTACTGCAAACGAATGCTTCAACCTAGGAGAACGAAACTTGGGCATCCAAGTTTGATTGGTGTACTGCTCATTACTTGAAAGTATCATGAAGGTCGGAAGCAAAAATTTATGTTGAGATCTCAGGAGAGTCTAGTGTTTTGGCCGCCTAACAATGCCTTTCATTGAATGTGTCATTCACCATTATCTGCTTAAGGCTACATCAAGAGGAAACAAACCTTAGAGATAGAACGTAGAACTCCTGTATTGTGTCAAGTTTCAAGAAGCTAGCACAAACCGTGTTTGATTTAGAGTTCTAATTGCATCTGTCAATGTAGGAGAAAACAGAGTGGAACCTAAAAATTCAAACTGTTACTGCAAACGAATGCTTCAAAGTAAAAGAACGAAACTTGAGCATCCAAGTGGGATTGGTGTACTGATCATTACTTGAAAGTATTATGAAGATTGGATGAAAAAATATATGTTGAGATTTCAGGAGACTCTAGTGTTTTGGAAGTTTGGCAACCCCTTCAATATGAGTGTTATTCACCAGTCCCTGCTTTAGGCTACATCTAGAGGAAACAAACCTTAGAGGTAGAACGTAGAACTAATGTATTGTGTCAAGTTTCAAGAAGCTAGCACAAACCGTGTTTGATATAGTTCGAACTGCATCTGTCAATATAGGAGAAAACAGAGTGAAACCTAAAAATTCAAACTGTTACTGCAAACGAATGCTTCAACCTAGGAGAACGAAACTTGGGCATCCAAGTTTGATTGGTGTACTGCTCATTACTTGAAAGTATCATGAAGGTCGGAAGCAAAAATTTATGTTGAGATTTCAGGAGGGTCCAGTGTTTTCGCAGCGTAACAACGCCTTTCATTGAATGTGTCATTCACCAGTATCTGCTTAAGGCTACATCAAGAGGAAACAAACCTTAGAGATAGAACGTAGAACTACTGTATTGTGTCAAGTTTCAAGAAGCTAGCACAAACCGTGTTTTATTTAGAGTTCTAACTGCATCTGTCAATGTAGGAGAAAACAGAGTGGAACCTAAAAATTCAAACTGCTACTGCAAACGAATGCTTCAACGTAAAAGAACGAAACTTGAGCATCCAAGTGGGATTGGTGTACTGATCATTACTTGAAAGTATCATGAAGATTGGATGTAAAAATATATGTTGAGATTTCAGGAGACTTTAGTGTTTTGGAAGTTTGGCAACTCCTTTCATTATAAGTGTTATTCGCGAGTCCCTGCTTTAGGCTACATCAAGAGGAAACAAACCTTAGAGATAGAACGTAGAACTAATGTATTGTGTCAAGTTTCAAGAAGCTAGCACAAACCGTGTTTGATATAGTTCGAACTGCATCTGTCAATATAGGAGAAAACAGAGTGAAACCTAAAAATTCAAACTGTTACTGCAAACGAATGCTTCAACCTAGGAGAACGAAACTTGGGCATCCAAGTTTGATTGGTGTACTGCTCATTACTGGAAAGTATCATGAAGGTTCAAAGCAAAAATTTATGTTGAGATTTCAGGAGACTCTAGTGTTTTGGCCGCCTAACAACGCCTTTCATTGAATGTGTCATTCACCAGTATCTGCTTAAAGCTACATCAAGAAAAAACAAGCCTTAGAGATAGAACGTAGAACTACTGTATTGTGTCAAGTTTTAAGAAGCTAGCACAAACCGTGTTTGATTTAGAGTTCTAACTGCATCTGTCAATATAGGAGAAAACAGAGTGAAACATAAAAATTCAAACTGTTAATGCAAAAGAATGCTTCAACGTAAAAGATAGAAACTTGAGCATCCAAGTGGGATTGGTGTACTGATCATTACTTGAAAGTATCATGAAGATTGGATGAAACAATATATGTTGAGATTTCAGGAGACTCTAGTGTTTTGAAAGTTTGGCAACCCCTTCAATATGAATGTTATTCGCCAGTCCCTGCTTTAGGCTACATCAAGAGGAAACAAACATTAGAGATAGAACGTAGAACTAATGTATTGGGTCAAGTTTCAAGAAGCTAGCACAAACCGAGTTTGATATAGTTCGAACTGCATCTGTCAATATAGGAGAAAACAGAGTGAAACCTAAAAATTCAAACTGTTACTGCAAACGAATGGTTCAACCTAGGAGAACGAAACTTGTGCATCCAAGTTTGATTGGTGTACTGCTCATTACTGGAAAGTATCATGAAGGTCGGAAGCAAAAATTTATGTTGAGATTTCAGGAGACTCTAGTGTTTTGGCCGCCTAACAACGCCTTTCATTGAATGTGTCATTCACCAGTATCTGCTTAAGGCTACACCAAGAGGAAACAAACCTTAGAGATAGAACGTAGAACTACAGTATTGTGTCAAGTTTCAAGAAGCTAGCAGAAACCGTGTTTGATTTAGAGTTCTAACTGCATCTGTCAATATAGGAGAAAACAGAGTGAAACCTAAAAATTCAAACTGTTAATGCAAAAGAATGCTTCAACGTAAAAGAACGAAACTTGAGCATCCAAGTGGGATTGGTGTACTGATCATTACTTGAAAGTATCATGAAGATTGGATGAAAAAATATATGTTGAGATTTCAGGAGACTCTAGTGTTTTGGAAGTTTGGCAACCCCTTCAATATGAGTGTTATTCGCCAGTCCCTGCTTTAGGCTACATCAAGAGGAAACAAACCTTAGAGATAGAACGTAGAACTAATGTATTGTGTCAAGTTTCAAGAAGCTAGCACAAACCGTGTTTGATATAGTTCTAACTGCATCTGTCAATATAGGAAAAAACAGAGTGAAACCTAAAAATTCAAACTGTTACTGCAAACGAATGCTTCAACGTAAAAGAATGAAACTTGAGCATCCAAGTGGGATTGGTGTACTGATCATTACTTGAAAGTATCATGAAGATTGGATGAAAGAATATATGTTGAGATTTCAGGAGACTTTAGTGTTTTGGAAGTTTGGCAACTCTTTTCATTATAAGTGTTATTCGCCAGTCCCTGCTTTAGGCTACATCAAGAGGAAAAAAACCTTAGAGATAGAACGTAGAAGTAATGTAATGTGTCAAGTTTCAAGAAGCTAGCACAAACCGTGTTTGATATAGTTTGAACTGCATCTGTCAATATACGAGAAAACAGAGTGAAAGCTAAAAATTCAAACTGTTACTGCAAACGAATGCTTCAACCTAGGAGAACGAAACTTGGGCATCCAAGTTTGATTGGTGTACTGCTCATTACTTGAAAGTATCATGAAGGTCGGAAGCAAAAATTTATGTTGAGATTTCAGGAGACTCTAGTGTTTTGGCCGCCTAACAACGCCTTTCATTGAATGTGTCATTTACCAGTATCAGCTCAAGGCTACATCAAGAGGAAACAAACCTTAGAGATAGAACGTAGAACTACTGTATTGTGTCAAGTTTCAAGAAGCTAGCACAAACCGTGTTTGATATAGTTCGAACTGCATCTGTCAATATAGGAGAAAACAGAGTGAAACCTAAAAATTCAAACTGTTACTGCAAACGAATGCTTCAACCTAGGAGAACGAAACTTGGGCATCCAAGTTTGATTGGTGTACTGCTCATTACTTGAAAGTACCATGAAGGTCGGAAGCAAAAATTTATGTTGAGATTTCAGGAGACTCTAGTGTTTTGGACGCCTAACAACGCCTTTCATTGAATGTGTCATTCACCAGTATCTGCTTAAGGCTACATCAAGAGGAAACAAACCTTAGAGATAGAACGTAGAACTACTGTATTGTGTCAAGTTTCAAGAAGCTAGCACAATCCGTGTTTGATTTAGAGTTCTAACTGCATTTGTCAATATACGAGAAAACAGAGTGAAACCTAAAAATTCAAACTGTTACTGCAAACGAATGCTTCAACGTAAAAGAATGAAACTTGAGCATCCAAATGGGATTGGTGTACTGATCATTACTTGAAAGTATCATGAAGATTGGATGAAAAAATATATGTTGAGATTTCAGGAGACTCTAGTGTTTCGGAAGTTTGGCAACCCCTTCAATATGAGTGTTATTCGCCAGTCCCTGCTTTAGGCTACATCAAGAGGAATCAAACCTTAGAGAGAGAACGTAGAACTAATGTATTGTGTCAAGTTTCAAGAAGCTAGCACAAACCGTGTTTGATATAGAGTTCGAACGCATCTGTCAATATATTAGAAAAAAGAGTGAAACCTAAAAATTCAAACTGTTACTGCAAACGAATGCTTCAAACTAGGAGAACGAAACTTGGGCATCCAAGTTTGATTGGTGTACTGCTCATTACTTGAAAGTATCCTGAAGGTCGGAAGCAAAAATTTATGTTGAGATTTCTGGAGAATCTAGTGTTTTGGCCGCCTAACAAAGCCTTTCATTGTATGTGTCATTCACCAGTATCTGCTTAAGGCTACATCAAGAGGAAACAAAGATTAGAGATAGAACATAGAACTACTGTATTGTGTCAAGTTTCAAGAAGCTAGCACAAACCGTGTTTGATTTAGAGTTCTAACTGCATCTGTCAATATAGGAGAAAACAGAGTGAAACCTAAAAATTCAAACTGTTACTGCAAACGAATGCTTCAACGTAAAAGAACGAAACTTGAGCATCCAAGTGGGATTGGTGTACTGATCATTACTTGAAAGTATCATGACGATTGGATGAAAAAATATATGTTGATATTTCAGGAGACTCTAGTGTTTTGGAAGTTTGGCAACTCCTTTCATTATAAGTGTTATTCGCCAGTCCCTGCTTTAGGCTACATCAAGAGGAAACAAACCTTAGAGATAGAACGTAGAACTAATGTATTGTGTCAAGTTTCAAGAAGCTAGCACAAACCGTGTTTGATATAGTTCGAACTGCATCTGTCAATATAGGAGAAAACAGAGTGAAACCTAATAATTCAAACTGTTACTGCAAACGAATGCTTCAACCTAGGAGAACGAAACTTGGGCATCCAAGTTTGATTGGTGTACTGCTCATTACTTGAAAGTATCATGAAGGTCGGAAGCAAAAATTTATGGTGAGATTTCAAGAGAGTCTAGTGTTTTGGCCGCCTAACAATGCCTTTCATTGAATGTGTCATTCACCAGTATCTGCTTAAGGCTACATCAAGAGGAAACAAACCTTAGAGATAGAACGTAGAACTACTGTATTGTGTCAAGTTTCAAGAAGCTAGCACAAACCGTGTTTGATTTAGAGTTCTAACTGCATCTGTCAATATCGGAGAAAACAGAGTGAAACCTAAAAATTCAAACTGTTACTGCAAACGAATGCTTCAACGTAAAAGAATGAAACTTGAGCATCCAAGTGGGATTGGTGTACTGATCATTACTTGAAAGTATCATGAAGATTGGATGAAAGAATATGTGTTGAGATTTCAGGAGACTCTAGTGTTTTGGAAGTTGGCAACCCCTTCAATATGAGTGTTATTCGCCAGTCCCTGCTTTAGGCTACATCAAGAGGAAACAAACCTTAGAGATAGAACGTAGAACTAATGTATTGTGTCAAGTTTCAAGAAGCTAGCACAAACCGTGTTTGATTTAGAGTTCGAACGCATCTGTCAATATAGTAGAAAACAGAGTGAAACCTAAATATTTAAACTGTTACTGCAAACGAATGCTTCAACCTAGGAGAACGAAACTTGGGCATCCAAGTTTGATTGGTGTACTGCTCATTACTTGAAATTATCATGAAGTTCAGAAGCAAAAATTTATGTTGAGATTTCAGGAGACTCTTGTGTTTTGGACGCCTAACAACGCCTTCCATTGAATGTGTCATTCACCAGTATCTGCTTAAGGCTACATCAAGAGGAAACAAACCTTAGAGATAGAACGTAGAACTACTGTATTGTGTCAAGTTTCAAGAAGCTAGCACAAACCGTGTTTGATTTAGAGTTCTTACTGCATCTGTCAATATATGAGAAAAAAGAGTGAAACCTAAAAATTCAAACTGTTACTGCAAACGAATGCTTCAATGTAAAAGAACGAAACTTGAGCATCCAAGTAGGATTGGTGTACTGATCATTACTTGAAAGTATCATGAAGATTGGATGAAAAAATATATGTTGAGATTTCAGGAGACTCTAGTGTTTTGGAAGTTTGGCAACTCCTTTCATTATAAGTGTTATTCGCCAGTCCCTGCTTTAGGCTACATCAAGAGGAAACAAACCTTAGAGATAGAACGTAGAACTACTGTATTGTGTCAAGTTTCAAGAAGCTAGCACAAACCGTGTTTCATTTAGAGTTCTAACTGCATCTGTCAATATAGGAGAAAACAGAGTGAAACCTAAAAATTCAAACTGTTACTGCAAATGAATGCTTCAACCTAGGAGAACGAAACTTGGGCATCCAAATTTGATTGGTGTACTGCTCATTACTTGAAAGTATCATGAAGGTCGGAAGCAAAAATTTATGTTGAGATTTCAGGAGAGTCTAGTGTTTTCGCAGCCTAACAACGCCTTTCATTGAATGTGTCATTCACCAGTATCTGCTTAAGGCTACATCAAGAGGAAAGAAACCTTAGAGATAGAACGTAGAACTACTGTATTGTGTCAAGTTTCAAGAAGCTAGCACAAACCGTGTTTGATTTAGAGTTCTAACTGCATCTGTCAATGTAGGAGAAAACAGAGTGGAACCTAAAAATTCAAACTGTTACTGCAAACGAATGCTTCAACGTAAAAGAACGAAACTTGAGCATCCAAGTGGGATTGGTGTACTGATCATTACTTGAAAGTATCATGAAGATTGGATGTAAAAATATATGTTGAGATTTCAGGAGACTTTAGTGTTTTGGAAGTTTGGCAACTCCTTTCATTATAAGTGTTATTCGCGAGTCCCTGCTTTAGGCTACATCAAGAGGAAACAAACCTTAGAGATAGAACGTAGAACTAATGTATTGTGTCAAGTTTCAAGAAGCTAGCACAAACCGTGTTTGATATAGTTCGAACTGCATCTGTCAATATAGGAGAAAACAGAGTGAAACCTAAAAATTCAAACTGTTACTGCAAACGAATGCTTCAACCTAGGAGAACGAAACTTGGGCATCCAAGTTTGATTGGTGTACTGCTCATTACTGGAAAGTATCATGAAGGTTCAAAGCAAAAATTTATGTTGAGATTTCAAGAGACTCTAGTGTTTTGGCCGCCTAACAACGCCTTTCATTGAATGTGTCATTCACCAGTATCTGCTTAAAGCTACATCAAGAGGAAACAAACCTTAGAGATAGAACGTAGAACTACTGTATTGTGTCAAGTTTTAAGAAGCTAGCACAAACCGTGTTTGATTTAGTGTTCTAACTGCATCTGTCAATATAGGAGAAAACAGAGTGAAACCTAAAAATTCAAACTGTTAATGCAAAAGAATGCTTCAACGTAAAAGAACGAAACTTGAGCATCCAAGTGGGATTGGTGTACTGATCATTACTTGAAAGTATCATGAAGATTGGATGAAACAATATATGTTGAGATTTCAGGAGACTCTAGTGTTTTGAAAGTTTGGCAACCCCTTCAATATGAGTGTTATTCGCCAGTCCCTGCTTTAGGCTACTTCAAGAGGAAACAAACATTAGAGATAGAACGTAGAACTAATGTATTTGGTCAAGTTTCAAGAAGCTAGCACAAACCGAGTTTGATATAGTTCGAACTGCATCTGTCAATATAGGAGAAAACAGAGTGAAACCTAAAAATTCAAACTGTTACTGCAATCGAATGCTTCAACCTAGGAGAACGAAACTTGGGCATCCAAGTTTGATTGGTGTACTGCTCATTACAGGAAAGTATCATGAAGGTCGGAAGCAAAAATTTATGTTGAGATTTCAGGAGACTCTAGTGTTTTGGCCGCCTAACAACGCCTTTCATTGAATGTGTCATTCACCAGTATCTGCTTAAGGCTACACCAAGAGGAAACAAACCTTAGAGATAGAACGTAGAACTACAGTATTGTGTCAAGTTTCAAGAAGCTAGCACAAACCGTGTTTGATTTAGAGTTCTAACTGCACCTGTCAATATATGAGAAAACAGAGTGAAACCTAAAAATTCAAACTGTTAATGCAAAAGAATGCTTCAACGTAAAAGAACGAAACTTGAGCATCCAAGTGGGACTGGTGTACTGATCATTACTTGAAAGTATCATGAAGATTGGATGAAAAAATATATGTTGAGATTTCAGGAGACTCTAGTGTTTTGGAAGTTTGGCAACCCCTTCAATATGAGTGTTATTCGCCAGTCCCTGCTTTAGGCTACATCAAGAGGAAACAAACCTTAGAGATAGAACGTAGAACTAATGTATTGTGTCAAGTTTCAAGAAGCTAGCACAAACCGTGTTTGATATAGTTCGAACTGCATCTGTCAATATAGGAGAAAACAGAGTGAAACCTAATAATTCAAACTGTTACTGCAAACGAATGCTTCAACCTAGGAGAACGAAACTTGGGCATCCAAGTTTGATTGGTGTACTGCTCATTACTTGAAAGTATCATGAAGGTCGGAAGCAAAAATTTATGGTGAGATTTCAAGAGAGTCTAGTGTTTTGGCCGCCTAACAATGCCTTTCATTGAATGTGTCATTCACCAGTATCTGCTTAAGGCTACATCAAGAGGAAACAAACCTTAGAGATAGAACGTAGAACTACTGTATTGTGTCAAGTTTCAAGAAGCTAGCACAAACCGTGTTTGATTTAGAGTTCTAACTGCATCTGTCAATATCGGAGAAAACAGAGTGAAACCTAAAAATTCAAACTGTTACTGCAAACGAATGCTTCAACGTAAAAGAATGAAACTTGAGCATCCAAGTGGGATTGGTGTACTGATCATTACTTGAAAGTATCATGAAGATTGGATGAAAGAATATGTGTTGAGATTTCAGGAGACTCTAGTGTTTTGGAAGTTGGCAACCCCTTCAATATGAGTGTTATTCGCCAGTCCCTGCTTTAGGCTACATCAAGAGGAAACAAACCTTAGAGATAGAACGTAGAACTAATGTATTGTGTCAAGTTTCAAGAAGCTAGCACAAACCGTGTTTGATTTAGAGTTCGAACGCATCTGTCAATATAGTAGAAAACAGAGTGAAACCTAAATATTTAAACTGTTACTGCAAACGAATGCTTCAACCTAGGAGAACGAAACTTGGGCATCCAAGTTTGATTGGTGTACTGCTCATTACTTGAAATTATCATGAAGTTCAGAAGCAAAAATTTATGTTGAGATTTCAGGAGACTCTTGTGTTTTGGACGCCTAACAACGCCTTCCATTGAATGTGTCATTCACCAGTATCTGCTTAAGGCTACATCAAGAGGAAACAAACCTTAGAGATAGAACGTAGAACTACTGTATTGTGTCAAGTTTCAAGAAGCTAGCACAAACCGTGTTTGATTTAGAGTTCTTACTGCATCTGTCAATATATGAGAGAAAAGAGTGAAACCTAAAAATTCAAACTGTTACTGCAAACGAATGCTTCAATGTAAAAGAACGAAACTTGAGCATCCAAGTAGGATTGGTGTACTGATCATTACTTGAAAGTATCATGAAGATTGGATGAAAAAATATATGTTGAGATTTCAGGAGACTCTAGTGTTTTGGAAGTTTGGCAACTCCTTTCATTATAAGTGTTATTCGCCAGTCCCTGCTTTAGGCTACATCAAGAGGAAACAAACCTTAGAGATAGAACGTAGAACTACTGTATTGTGTCAAGTTTCAAGAAGCTAGCACAAACCGTGTTTCATTTAGAGTTCTAACTGCATCTGTCAATATAGGAGAAAACAGAGTGAAACCTAAAAATTCAAACTGTTACTGCAAACGAATGCTTCAACCTAGGAGAACGAAACTTGGGCATCCAAATTTGATTGGTGTACTGCTCATTACTTGAAAGTATCATGAAGGTCGGAAGCAAAAATTTATGTTGAGATTTCAGGAGAGTCTAGTGTTTTCGCAGCCTAACAACGCCTTTCATTGAATGTGTCATTCACCAGTATCTGCTTAAGGCTACATCAAGAGGAAAGAAACCTTAGAGATAGAACGTAGAACTACTGTATTGTGTCAAGTTTCAAGAAGCTAGCACAAACCGTGTTTGATTTAGAGTTCTAACTGCATCTGTCAATGTAGGAGAAAACAGAGTGGAACCTAAAAATTCAAACTGTTACTGCAAACGAATGCTTCAACGTAAAAGAACGAAACTTGAGCATCCAAGTGGGATTGGTGTACTGATCATTACTTGAAAGTATCATGAAGATTGGATGTAAAAATATATGTTGAGATTTCAGGAGACTTTAGTGTTTTGGAAGTTTGGCAACTCCTTTCATTATAAGTGTTATTCGCGAGTCCCTGCTTTAGGCTACATCAAGAGGAAACAAACCTTAGAGATAGAACGTAGAACTAATGTATTGTGTCAAGTTTCAAGAAGCTAGCACAAACCGTGTTTGATATAGTTCGAACTGCATCTGTCAATATAGGAGAAAACAGAGTGAAACCTAAAAATTCAAACTGTTACTGCAAACGAATGCTTCAACCTAGGAGAACGAAACTTGGGCATCCAAGTTTGATTGGTGTACTGCTCATTACTGGAAAGTATCATGAAGGTTCAAAGCAAAAATTTATGTTGAGATTTCAAGAGACTCTAGTGTTTTGGCCGCCTAACAACGCCTTTCATTGAATGTGTCATTCACCAGTATCTGCTTAAAGCTACATCAAGAGGAAACAAACCTTAGAGATAGAACGTAGAACTACTGTATTGTGTCAAGTTTTAAGAAGCTAGCACAAACCGTGTTTGATTTAGTGTTCTAACTGCATCTGTCAATATAGGAGAAAACAGAGTGAAACCTAAAAATTCAAACTGTTAATGCAAAAGAATGCTTCAACGTAAAAGAACGAAACTTGAGCATCCAAGTGGGATTGGTGTACTGATCATTACTTGAAAGTATCATGAAGATTGGATGAAACAATATATGTTGAGATTTCAGGAGACTCTAGTGTTTTGAAAGTTTGGCAACCCCTTCAATATGAGTGTTATTCGCCAGTCCCTGCTTTAGGCTACATCAAGAGGAAACAAACATTAGAGATAGAACGTAGAACTAATGTATTTGGTCAAGTTTCAAGAAGCTAGCACAAACCGAGTTTGATATAGTTCGAACTGCATCTGTCAATATAGGAGAAAACAGAGTGAAACCTAAAAATTCAAACTGTTACTGCAATCGAATGCTTCAACCTAGGAGAACGAAACTTGGGCATCCAAGTTTGATTGGTGTACTGCTCATTACAGGAAAGTATCATGAAGGTCGGAAGCAAAAATTTATGTTGAGATTTCAGGAGACTCTAGTGTTTTGGCCGCCTAACAACGCCTTTCATTGAATGTGTCATTCACCAGTATCTGCTTAAGGCTACACCAAGAGGAAACAAACCTTAGAGATAGAACGTAGAACTACAGTATTGTGTCAAGTTTCAAGAAGCTAGCACAAACCGTGTTTGATTTAGAGTTCTAATTGCACCTGTCAATATATGAGAAAACAGAGTGAAACCTAAAAATTCAAACTGTTAATGCAAAAGAATGCTTCAACGTAAAAGAACGAAACTTGAGCATCCAAGTGGGACTGGTGTACTGATCATTACTTGAAAGTATCATGAAGATTGGATGAAAAAATATATGTTGAGATTTCAGGAGACTCTAGTGTTTTGGAAGTTTGGCAACCCCTTCAATATGAGTGTTATTCGCCAGTCCCTGCTTTAGGCTACATCAAGAGGAAACAAACTTTAGAGATAGAACGTAGAACTAATGTATTGTGTCAAGTTTCAAGAAGCTAGCACAAACCGTGTTTGATATAGTTCGAACTGCATCTGTCAATATAGGAGAAAACAGAGTGAAACCTAATAATTCAAACTGTTACTGCAAACGAATGCTTCAACCTAGGAGAACGAAACTTGGGCATCCAAGTTTGATTGGTGTACTGCTCATTACTTGAAAGTATCATGAAGGTCGGAAGCAAAAATTTATGGTGAGATTTCAAGAGAGTCTAGTGTTTTGGCCGCCTAACAATGCCTTTCATTGAATGTGTCATTCACCAGTATCTGCTTAAGGCTACATCAAGAGGAAACAAACCTTAGAGATAGAACGTAGAACTACTGTATTGTGTCAAGTTTCAAGAAGCTAGCACAAACCGTGTTTGATTTAGAGTTCTAACTGCATCTGTCAATATCGGAGAAAACAGAGTGAAACCTAAAAATTCAAACTGTTACTGCAAACGAATGCTTCAACGTAAAAGAATGAAACTTGAGCATCCAAGTGGGATTGGTGTACTGATCATTACTTGAAAGTATCATGAAGATTGGATGAAAGAATATGTGTTGAGATTTCAGGAGACTCTAGTGTTTTGGAAGTTGGCAACCCCTTCAATATGAGTGTTATTCGCCAGTCCCTGCTTTAGGCTACATCAAGAGGAAACAAACCTTAGAGATAGAACGTAGAACTAATGTATTGTGTCAAGTTTCAAGAAGCTAGCACAAACCGTGTTTGATTTAGAGTTCGAACGCATCTGTCAATATAGTAGAAAACAGAGTGAAACCTAAATATTTAAACTGTTACTGCAAACGAATGCTTCAACCTAGGAGAACGAAACTTGGGCATCCAAGTTTGATTGGTGTACTGCTCATTACTTGAAATTATCATGAAGTTCAGAAGCAAAAATTTATGTTGAGATTTCAGGAGACTCTTGTGTTTTGGACGCCTAACAACGCCTTCCATTGAATGTGTCATTCACCAGTATCTGCTTAAGGCTACATCAAGAGGAAACAAACCTTAGAGATAGAACGTAGAACTACTGTATTGTGTCAAGTTTCAAGAAGCTAGCACAAACCGTGTTTGATTTAGAGTTCTTACTGCATCTGTCAATATATGAGAGAAAAGAGTGAAACCTAAAAATTCAAACTGTTACTGCAAACGAATGCTTCAATGTAAAAGAACGAAACTTGAGCATCCAAGTAGGATTGGTGTACTGATCATTACTTGAAAGTATCATGAAGATTGGATGAAAAAATATATGTTGAGATTTCAGGAGACTCTAGTGTTTTGGAAGTTTGGCAACTCCTTTCATTATAAGTGTTATTCGCCAGTCCCTGCTTTAGGCTACATCAAGAGGAAACAAACCTTAGAGATAGAACGTAGAACTACTGTATTGTGTCAAGTTTCAAGAAGCTAGCACAAACCGTGTTTCATTTAGAGTTCTAACTGCATCTGTCAATATAGGAGAAAACAGAGTGAAACCTAAAAATTCAAACTGTTACTGCAAACGAATGCTTCAACCTAGGAGAACGAAACTTGGGCATCCAAATTTGATTGGTGTACTGCTCATTACTTGAAAGTATCATGAAGGTCGGAAGCAAAAATTTATGTTGAGATTTCAGGAGAGTCTAGTGTTTTCGCAGCCTAACAACGCCTTTCATTGAATGTGTCATTCACCAGTATCTGCTTAAGGCTACATCAAGAGGAAAGAAACCTTAGAGATAGAACGTAGAACTACTGTATTGTGTCAAGTTTCAAGAAGCTAGCACAAACCGTGTTTGATTTAGAGTTCTAACTGCATCTGTCAATGTAGGAGAAAACAGAGTGGAACCTAAAAATTCAAACTGTTACTGCAAACGAATGCTTCAACGTAAAAGAACAAAACTTGAGCATCCAAGTGGGATTGGTGTACTGATCATTACTTGAAAGTATCATGAAGATTGGATGAAAAAATATATGTTGAGATTTCAGGAGACTCTAGTGTTTTGGAAGTTTGGCAACTCCTTTCATTATAAGTGTATTCGCCAGTCCCTGCTTTAGGCTACATCAAGAGGAAACAAACGTTAGAGATAGAACGTAGAACTAATGTATTGTGTCAAGTTTCAAGAAGCTAGCACAAACCGTGTTTGATATAGTTCGAACTGCATCTGTCAATATAGGAGAAAACAGAGTGAAACCTAAAAATTCAAACTGTTACTGCAAACGAATGCTTCAACGTAAAAGAATGAAACTTGAGCATCCAAGTGGGATTGGTGTTCTGATCATTACTTGAAAGTATCATGAAGATTGGATGAAAGAATATATGTTGAGATTTCAGGACACTCTAGTGTTTTGGAAGTTTTCAACCCCTTCAATATGAGTGTTATTCGCCAGTCCCTGCTTTAGGCTACATCAAGAGGAAACAAACCTTAGAGATAGAACGTAGAACAAATGTATTGTGTCAAGTTTCAAGAAGCTAGCACAAACCGTGTTTGATATAGTTCGAACTGCATCTGTCAATATAGGAGAAAACAGAGTGAAACCTAAAAATTCAAACTGTTACTGCAAACGAATGCTTCAACCTAGGAGAACGAAACTTGGGCATCCAAGTTTGATTCGTGTACTGCTCATTACTTGAAAGTATCATGAAGGTCGGAAGCAAAAATTTATGTTGAGATTTCAGGAGAGTCTAGTGTTTTAACAGCCTAACAACGCCTTTCATTGAATGTGTCATTCACCAGTATCTGCTTAAGGCTACATCAAGAGGAAACAAACCTTAGAGATAGAACGTAGAACTACTGTATTGTGTCAAGTTTCAAGAAGCTAGCACAAACCGTGTTTGATTTAGAGTTCTAACTGCATCTGTCAATATAGGAGAAAACAGAGTGCAACCTAAAAATTCAAACTGTTACTGCAAACGAATGCTTCAACGTACAAGAATGAAACTTGAGCATCCAAGTGGGATTGGTGTACTGCTCATTACTTGAAATTATCATGAAGATTGAATGAAAAAATATATGTTGAGATTTCAAAAGACTCTAGTGTTTTGGAAGTTTGGCAAACCCTTCAATATGAGTGTTATTCGCCAGTCCCTGCTTTAGGCTACATCAAGAGGAAACAAACCTTAGAGGTAGAACGTAGAACTAATGTATTGTGTCAAGTTTCAAGAAGCTAGCACAAACCGTGTTTGATATAGTTCGAACTGCATCTGTCAATATAGGAGAAAACAGAGTGAAACCTAAAAATTCAAACTGTTACTGCAAACGAATGCTTCAACCTAGGAGAACGAAACTTGGGCATCCAAGTTTGATTGGTGTACTGCTCATTACTTGAAAGTATCATGAAGGTCGGAAGCAAAAATTTATGTTGAGATTTCAGGAGAGTCTAGTGTTTTCGCAGCCTAACAACGCCTTTCATTGAATGTGTCATTCACCAGTATCTGCTTAAGGCTACATCAAGAGAAAACAAACCTTAGAGATAGAACGTAGAACTACTGTATTGTGTCAAGTTTCAAGAAGCTAGCACAAACCGTGTTTGATTTAGAGTTCTAATTGCATCTGTCAATGTAGGAGAAAATAGAGTGGAACCCAAAAATTCAAACTGTTACTGCAAACGAATGCTTCAAAGTAAAAGAACGAAACTTGAGCATCCAAGTTGGATTGGTGTAATGATCATTACTTGAAAGTATTATGAAGATTGGATGAAAAAATATATGTTGAGATTTCAGGAGACTCTAGTGTTTTGGAAGTTTGGCAACCCCTTCAATATGAGTGTTATTCACCAGTCCCTGCTTTAGGCTACATCTAGAGGAAACAAACCTTAGAGGTAGAACGTAGAACTAATGTATTGTGTCAAGTTTCAAGAAGGTAGCACAAACCATGTTTGATATAGTTCGAACTGCATCTGTCAATATACGAGAAAACAGAGTGAAACCTAAAAATTCAAACTGTTACTGCAAACGAATGCTTCAACCTAGGAGAACGAAACTTGGGCATCCAAGTTTGATTGGTGTACTGCTCATTACTTGAAAGTATCATGAAGGTCGGAAGCAAAAATTTATGTTGAGATTTCAGGAGGGTCTAGTGTTTTCGCAGCCTAACAACGCCTTTCATTGAATGTGTCATTCACCAGTATCTGCTTAAGGCTACATCAAGAGGAAACAAACCTTAGAGATAGAACGTAGAACTACTGTATTGTGTCAAGTTTCAAGAAGCTAGCACAAACCGTGTTTGATTTAGAGTTCTAACTGCATCTGTCAATGTAGGAGAAAACAGAGTGGAACCTAAAAATTCAAACTGTTACTGCAAACGAATGCTTCAACGTAAAAGAACGAAACTTGAGCATCCAAGTGGGATTGGTGTACTGATCATTACTTGAAAGTATCATGAAGATTGGATGTAAAAATATATGTTGAGATTTCAGGAGACTTTAGTGTTTTGGAAGTTTGGCAACTCCTTTCATTATAAGTGTTATTCGCGAGTCCCTGCTTTAGGCTACATCAAGAGGAAACAAACCTTAGAGATAGAACGTAGAACTAATGTATTGTGTCAAGTTTCAAGAAGCTAGCACAAACCGTGTTTGATATAGTTCGAACTGCATCTGTCAATATAGGAGAAAACAGAGTGAAACCTAAAAATTCAAACTGTTACTGCAAACGAATGCTTCAACCTAGGAGAACGAAACTTGGGCATCCAAGTTTGATTGGTGTACTGCTCATTACTGGAAAGTATCATGAAGGTTCAAAGCAAAAATTTATGTTGAGATTTCAAGAGACTCTAGTGTTTTGGCCGCCTAACAACGCCTTTCATTGAATGTGTCATTCACCAGTATCTGCTTAAAGCTACATCAAGAGGAAACAAACCTTAGATATAGAACGTAGAACTACTGTATTGTGTCAAGTTTTAAGAAGCTAGCACAAACCGTGTTTGATTTAGTGTTCTAACTGCATCTGTCAATATAGGAGAAAACAGAGTGAAACCTAAAAATTCAAACTGTTAATGCAAAAGAATGCTTCAACGTAAAAGAACGAAACTTGAGCATCCAAGTGGGATTGGTGTACTGATCATTACTTGAAAGTATCATGAAGATTGGATGAAACAATATATGTTGAGATTTCAGGAGACTCTAGTGTTTTGAAAGTTTGGCAACCCCTTCAATATGAGTGTTATTCGCCAGTCCCTGCTTTAGGCTACATCAAGAGGAAACAAACATTAGAGATAGAACGTAGAACTAATGTATTTGGTCAAGTTTCAAGAAGCTAGCACAAACCGAGTTTGATATAGTTCGAACTGCATCTGTCAATATAGGAGAAAACAGAGTGAAACCTAAAAATTCAAACTGTTACTGCAATCGAATGCTTCAACCTAGGAGAACGAAACTTGGGCATCCAAGTTTGATTGGTGTACTGCTCATTACAGGAATGTATCATGAAGGTCGGAAGCAAAAATTTATGTTGAGATTTCAGGAGACTCTAGTGTTTTGGCCGCCTAACAACGCCTTTCATTGAATGTGTCATTCACCAGTATCTGCTTAAGGCTACACCAAGAGGAAACAAACCTTAGAGATAGAACGTAGAACTACAGTATTGTGTCAAGTTTCAAGAAGCTAGCACAAACCGTGTTTGATTTAGAGTTCTAATTGCACCTGTCAATATATGAGAAAACAGAGTGAAACCTAAAAATTCAAACTGTTAATGCAAAAGAATGCTTCAACGTAAAAGAACGAAACTTGAGCATCCAAGTGGGACTGGTGTACTGATCATTACTTGAAAGTATCATGAAGATTGGATGAAAAAATATATGTTGAGATTTCAGGAGACTCTAGTGTTTTGGAAGTTTGGCAACCCCTTCAATATGAGTGTTATTCACCAGTCCCTGCTTTAGGCTACATCAAGAGGAAACAAACCTTAGAGATAGAACGTAGAACTAATGTATTGTGTCAAGTTTCAAGAAGCTAGCACAAACCGTGTTTGATATAGTTCTAACTGCATCTGTCAATATAGGAGAAAACAGAGTGAAACCTAAAAATTCAAACTGTTACTGCAAACGAATGCTTCAACGTAAAAGAATGAAACTTGAGCATCCAAGTGGGATTGGTGTACTGATCATTACTTGAAAGTATCATGAAGATTGGATGAAAGAATATATGTTGAGATTTCAGGAGACTTTAGTGTTTTGGAAGTTTGGCAACTCTTTTCATTATAAGTGTTATTCGCCAGTCCCTGCTTTAGGCTACATCAAGAGGAAACAAACCTTAGAGATAGAACGTAGAAGTAATGTATTTTGTCAAGTTTCAAGAAGCTAGCACAAACCGTGTTTGATATAGTTCGAACTGCATCTGTCAATATACGAGAAAACAGAGTGAAAGCTAAAAATTCAAACTGTTACTGCAAACGAATGCTTCAACCTAGGAGAACGAAACTTGGGCATCCAAGTTTGATTGGTGTACTGCTCATTACTTGAAAGTATCATGAAGGTCGGAAGCAAAAATTTATGTTGAGATTTCAGGAGACTCTAGTGTTTTGGCCGCCTAACAACGCCTTTCATTGAATGTGTCATTCACCAGTATCTGCTCAAGGCTACATCAAGAGGAAACAAACCTTAGAGATAGAACGTAGAACTACTGTATTGTGTCAAGTTTCAAGAAGCTAGCACAAACCGTGTTTGATTTAGAGTTCTAAAGGCATCTGTCAATATAGGAGAAAACAGAGTGAAACCTAAAAATTCAAACTGTTACTGCAAACGAATGCTTCAAAGTAAAAGAACGAAACTTGAGCATCCAAGTGGGATTGGTGTACTGATCATTACTTGAAAGTATCATGAAGATTGGATGAAAAAATATATGTTGAGATTTCAGGAGACTCTAGTGTTTTGGAAGTTTGGCAATCCCTTCAATATGAGTGTTATTCGCCAGTCCCTGCTTTAGGCTACATCAAGAGGAAACAAACCTTAGAGATAGAACGTAGAACTAATGTATTGTGTCAAGTTTCAAGAAGCTAGCACAAACCGTGTTTGATATAGTTCGAACTGCATCTGTCAATATAGGAGAAAACAGAGTGAAACCTAAAAATTCAAACGGTTACTGCAAACGAATGCTTCAACCTAGAAGAACGAAACTTGGGCATCCAAGTTTGATTGGTGTACTGCTCATTACTTGAAAGTACCATGAAGGTCGGAAGCAAAAATTTATGTTGAGATTTCAGGAGACTCTAGTGTTTTGGCAGCCTAACAACGCCTTTCATTGAATGTGTCATTCACCAGTATCTGCTTAAGGCTACATCAAGAGGAAACAAACCTTAGAGATAGAACGTAGAACTACTGTATTGTGTCAAGTTTCAAGAAGCTAGCACAATCCGTGTTTGATTTAGAGTTCTAACTGCATTTGTCAATATACGAGAAAACAGAGTGAAACCTAAAAATTCAAACTGTTACTGCAAACGAATGCTTCAACGTAAAAGAATGAAACTTGAGCATCCAAGTGGGAATGGTGTACTGATCATTACTTGAAAGTATCATGAAGATTGGATGAAAAAATATATGTTGAGATTTCAGGAGACTCTAGTGTTCTGGAAGTTTGGCAACCCCTTCAATATGAGTGTTATTCGCCAGTCCCTGCTTTAGGCTACATCAAGAGGAAACAAACCTTAGAGATAGAACGTAGAACTAATTTATTGTGTCAAGTTTCAAGAAGCTAGCACAAACCGTGTTTGATTTAGAGTTCTAACTGCATCTGTCAATATAGGAGAAAACAAAGTGAAACCTAAAAATTCAAACTGTTACTGCAAACGAATGCTTCAACGTAAAAGAATGAAACTTGAGCATCCAAGTGGGATTGGTGTACTGATCATTACTTGAAAGTATCATGAAGATTGGATGAAAGAATATATGTTGAGATTTCAGGAGACTTTAGTGTTTTGGAAGTTTGGCAACTCCTTTCATTATAAGTGTTATTCGCCAGTCGCTGCTTTAGGCTACATCAAGAGGAAACAAACCTTAGAGATAGAACGTAGAACTAATGTATTGTGTTAAGTTTCAAGAAGCTAGCAAAAACCGTGTTTGATACAGTTCGAACTGCATCTGTCAATATACGAGAAAAGAGAGTGAAAGCTAAAAATTCAAACTGTTACTGCAAACGAATGCTTCAACCTAGGAGAACCAAACTTGGGCATCCAAGTTTGATTGGTGTACTGCTCATTACTTGAAAGTATCATGAAGGTCGGAAGCAAAAATTTATGTTGAGATTTCAGGAGACTCTAGTGTTTTGGCCGCCTAACAACGCCTTTCATTGAATGTGTCATTCACCAGTATCTGCTTAAGGCTACATCAAGAGGAAACAAACCTTAGAGATAGAACGTAGAACTACTGTATTGTGTCAAGTTTCAAGAAGCTAGCACAAACCGTGTTTGATTTAGAGTTCTATCTGCATCTATCAATATAGGAGAAAACAGAGTGAAACCTAAAAATTCAAACTGTTACTGCAAACGAATGCTTCAAAGTAAAAGAATGAAACTTGAGCATCCAAGTGGGATTGGTGTACTGATCATTACTTGAAAGTATCATGAAGATTGGATGAAAAAATATATGTTGAGATTTCAGGAGACTCTAGTGTTTTGGAAGTTTGGCAACCCCTTCAATATGAGTGTTATTCGCCAGTCCCTGCTTTAGGCTACATCAAAAGGAAACAAACCTTAGAGATAGAACGTAGAACTAATGTATTGTGTCAAGTTTCAAGAAGCTAGCACAAACCGTGTTTGATATAGTTCGAACTGCATCTGTCAATATAGGAGAAAACAGAGTGAAACCTAAAAATTCAAACTGTTACTGCAAACGAATGCTTCAACCTAGGAGAACGAAACTTGGGCATCCAAGTTTGACTGGTGTTCTGCTCATTACTTGAAAGTATCATGAAGGTCGGAAGCAAAAATTTATGTTGAGATTTCAGGAGACTCTAGTTTTTGGCAGCCTAACAACGCCTTTCATTGAATGTGCCATTCACCAGTATCTGCTTAAGGCTACATCAAGAGGAAACAAACCTTAGAGATAGAACGTAGAACTACTGTATTGTGTCAAGTTTCAAGAAGCTAGCACAATCCGTGTTTGATTTAGAGTTCTAACTGCATTTGTCAATATAGGAGAAAACAGAGTGAAACCTAAAAATTCAAACTGTTACTGCAAACGAATGCTTCAACGTAAAAGAATGAAACTTGAGCATCCAAGTGGGATTGGTGTACTGATCATTACTTGAAAGTATCAAGAAGATTGGATGAAAGAATATATGTTGAGATTTCAGGAGACTCTAGTGTTTTGGAAGTTTGGCAACTCCTTTCATTATAAGTGTTATTCCCCAGTCCCTGCTTTAGGCTACATCAAGAGGAAACAAACCTTAGCGATAGAACGTAGAACTAATGTATTGTGTCAAGTTTCAAGAAGCTAGCACAAACCGTGTTTGATTTAGAGTTCTAACTGCATCTGTCAATATAGGAGAAAACAGAGTGAAACCTAAAAATTCAAACTGCTACTGCAAACGAATGCTTCAACGTAAAAGAACGAAACTTGAGCATCCAAGTGGGATTGGTGTACTGATCATTACTTGAAAGTATCATGAAGATTGGATGAAAAAATATAATTTGAGATTTCAGGAGACTCTAGGGTTTTGGATGTTTGGCAACCCCTTCAATATGAGTGTTATTCGCCAGTCCCTGCTTTAGGCTACATCAAGAGGAAACAAACCTTAGAGATAGAACGTAGAACTAATGTACTGTGTCAAGTTTCAAGAAGCTAGCACAAACCGTGTTTGATATAGTTCGAACTGCATCTTTCAATATAGGAGAAAACAGAGTGAAACCTAAAAATTCAAACTGTTACTGCAAACGAATGCTTCAACCTAGGAGAACGAAACTTGGGCATCCAAGTTTGTCTGGTGTTCTGCTCATTACTTGAAAGTATCATGAATGTCGGAATTAAAAATTTCTGTTGAGATTTCAGGAGACTCTAGTGTTTTGGAAGTTTGGCAACCCCTTAAATATGAGTGTTATTCGCCAGTCCCTGCTTTAGGCTACATCAAGATTAAACAAACCTTAGAGATAGAACGTAGAACTAATGTATTGTGTCAAGTTTCAAGAAGCTAGCACAAACCGTGTTTGATTTAGAGTTCTAACTGCATCTGTCAATATAGTAGAAAACAGAGTGAAACCTAAAAATTCAAACTGTTACTGCAAACGAATGCATCAACCTAGGAGAACGAAACTTGGGCATCCAAGTTTGATTGGTGTACTGCTCATTACTTGAAAGTATCATGACGGTCGGAAGCAAAAATTTATGTTGAGATTTCAGGAGACTCTAGTGTTTTGGACGCCTAACAACGCCTTCCATTGAATGTGTCATTCACCAGTACCTGCTTAAGGCTACATCAAGAGGAAACAAACCTTAGAGATAGAACGTAGAACTACTGTATTGTGTCAAGTTTCAAGAAGCTAGCACAAACCGTGTTTGATTTAGAGTTCTATCTGCATCTATCAATATAGGAGAAAACAGAGTGAAACCTAAAAATTCAAACTGTTACTGCAAACGAATGCTTCAAAGTAAAAGAATGAAACTTGAGCATCCAAGTGGGATTGGTGTACTGATCATTACTTGAAAGTATCATGAAGATTGGATGAAAAAATATATGTTGAGATTTCAGGAGACTCTAGTGTTTTGGAAGTTTGGCAACCCCTTCAATATGAGTGTTATTCGCCAGTCCCTGCTTTAGGCTACATCAAAAGGAAACAAACCTTAGAGATAGAACGTAGAACTAATGTATTGTGTCAAGTTTCAAGAAGCTAGCACAAACCGTGTTTGATATAGTTCGAACTGCATCTGTCAATATAGGAGAAAACAGAGTGAAACCTAAAAATTCAAACTGTTACTGCAAACGAATGCTTCAACCTAGGAGAACGAAACTTGGGCATCCAAGTTTGACTGGTGTTCTGCTCATTACTTGAAAGTATCATGAAGGTCGGAAGCAAAAATTTATGTTGAGATTTCAGGAGACTCTAGTTTTTGGCAGCCTAACAACGCCTTTCATTGAATGTGCCATTCACCAGTATCTGCTTAAGGCTACATCAAGAGGAAACAAACCTTAGAGATAGAACGTAGAACTACTGTATTGTGTCAAGTTTCAAGAAGCTAGCACAATCCGTGTTTGATTTAGAGTTCTAACTGCATTTGTCAATATAGGAGAAAACAGAGTGAAACCTAAAAATTCAAACTGTTACTGCAAACGAATGCTTCAACGTAAAAGAATGAAACTTGAGCATCCAAGTGGGATTGGTGTACTGATCATTACTTGAAAGTATCAAGAAGATTGGATGAAAGAATATATGTTGAGATTTCAGGAGACTCTAGTGTTTTGGAAGTTTGGCAACTCCTTTCATTATAAGTGTTATTCCCCAGTCCCTGCTTTAGGCTACATCAAGAGGAAACAAACCTTAGCGATAGAACGTAGAACTAATGTATTGTGTCAAGTTTCAAGAAGCTAGCACAAACCGTGTTTGATTTAGAGTTCTAACTGCATCTGTCAATATAGGAGAAAACAGAGTGAAACCTAAAAATTCAAACTGCTACTGCAAACGAATGCTTCAACGTAAAAGAACGAAACTTGAGCATCCAAGTGGGATTGGTGTACTGATCATTACTTGAAAGTATCATGAAGATTGGATGAAAAAATATAATTTGAGATTTCAGGAGACTCTAGGGTTTTGGATGTTTGGCAACCCCTTCAATATGAGTGTTATTCGCCAGTCCCTGCTTTAGGCTACATCAAGAGGAAACAAACCTTAGAGATAGAACGTAGAACTAATGTACTGTGTCAAGTTTCAAGAAGCTAGCACAAACCGTGTTTGATATAGTTCGAACTGCATCTTTCAATATAGGAGAAAACAGAGTGAAACCTAAAAATTCAAACTGTTACTGCAAACGAATGCTTCAACCTAGGAGAACGAAACTTGGGCATCCAAGTTTGTCTGGTGTTCTGCTCATTACTTGAAAGTATCATGAATGTCGGAATTAAAAATTTCTGTTGAGATTTCAGGAGACTCTAGTGTTTTGGAAGTTTGGCAACCCCTTAAATATGAGTGTTATTCGCCAGTCCCTGCTTTAGGCTACATCAAGATTAAACAAACCTTAGAGATAGAACGTAGAACTAATGTATTGTGTCAAGTTTCAAGAAGCTAGCACAAACCGTGTTTGATTTAGAGTTCTAACTGCATCTGTCAATATAGTAGAAAACAGAGTGAAACCTAAAAATTCAAACTGTTACTGCAAACGAATGCATCAACCTAGGAGAACGAAACTTGGGCATCCAAGTTTGATTGGTGTACTGCTCATTACTTGAAAGTATCATGACGGTCGGAAGCAAAAATTTATGTTGAGATTTCAGGAGACTCTAGTGTTTTGGACGCCTAACAACGCCTTCCATTGAATGTGTCATTCACCAGTACCTGCTTAAGGCTACATCAAGAGGAAAGAAACCTTAGAGATAGAACGTAGAACTACTGTATTGTCTCAGGTTTCAAGAAGCTAGCACAAACCGTGTTTGATTTAGAGTTCTAACTGCATCTGTCAATATAGGAGAAAACAGAGTGAAACCTAAAAATTCAAACTGTTACTGCAAACGAATGCTTCAACGTAAAAGAACGAAACTTGAGCATCCAAGTGGGATTGGTGTACTGATCATTACTTGAAAGTATCATGACGATTGGATGAAAAAATATATGTTGAGATTTCAGGAGACTCTAGTGATTTGGAAGTTTGGCAACCCCTTAAATATGAGTGTTATTCGCCAGTCCCTGCTTTAGGCTACATCAAGAGGAAACAAACCTTAGAGATAGAACGTAGAACTAATGTATTGTGTCAAGTTTCAAGAAGCTAGCACAAACCGTGTTTGATGTAGAATTCTAACTGCATCTGTCAATACAGGAGAAAACAGAGTGAAACCTAAAAATTCAAACTGTTACTGCAAACGAATGTTTCAACCTAGGAGAACGAAATTTGGGCATCCAAGTTTGATTGGTGTACTGCTCATTACTTGAAAGTATCATGAAGGTCGGAAGCAAATATTTATGTTGAGATTTCAGGAGACTCTAGTGTTTTGGACGCCTAACAACGCCTTCCATTGAATGTGTCATTCACCAGTACTTGCTTAAGGCTACATCAAGAGGAAACAAACCTTAGAGATAGAATGTAGAACTACTGTATTGTGTCAAGTTTCAAGAAGCTAGCACAAACCGTGTTTGATTTAGAGTTCTAACTGCATCTGTCAATATAGGAGAAAACAGAGTGAAACCTAAAAATTCAAACTGTTACTGCAAACGAATGCTTCAACGTAAAAGAACGAAACTTGAGCATCCAAGTGGGATTGGTGTACTGATCATTACTTGAAAATATCATGAAGTTTGGATGAAAAAATATATGTTGAGATTTCAGGAGACTCTAGTGTTTTGGAAGTTTGGCAACTCCTTTCATTATAAGTGTTATTCGCCAGTCCCTGCTTTAGGCTACATCAAGAGGAAACAAACCTTAGAGATAGAATGTAGAACTAATGTATTGTGTCAAGTTTCAAGAAGCTAGCACAAATCGTGTTTGATATAGTTCGAACTGCATCTGTCAATATAGGAGAAAACAGAGTGAAACCTAAAAATTCAAACTGTTACTGCAAACGAATGCTTCAAACTAGGAGAATGAAACTTGGGCATCCAAGTTTGATTGGTGTACTGCTCATTAATTGAAAGTATCATGAAGGTCGGAAGCAAAAATTTATGTTGAGATTTCAGGAGACTCTAGTGTTTTCGCAGCCTATCAACGCCTTTCATTGAATGTGTCATTCACCAGTATCTGCTTAAGGCTACATCAAGAGGAAACAAACCTTAGAGATAGAACGTAGAACTACTGTATTGTGTCTAGTTTCAAGAAGCTAGCACAAACCGTGTTAGATTTAGAGTTCTAAATGCATCTGTCAATATAGGATAAAACAGAGTGAAACCTAAAAATTCAAACTGTTACTGCAAACTAATGCTTCAACGTAAAAGAATGAAACTTGAGCATCCAAGTGGGATTGGTGTACTGATCATTACTTGAAATTATCATGAAGATTGGATGAAAAAATATATGTTGAGATTTCAGGAGACTCTAGTGTTTTGGAAGTTTGGCAACCCCTTCAATATGAGTGTTATTTGCCAGTCCCTGCTTTAGGCTACATCAAGAGGAAACAAACCTTAGAGATAGAACATAGAACTAATGTATTGTGTCAAGTTTCAAGAAGCTAGCACAAACCGTGTTTGATATAGTTCGAACTGCATCTGTCAATATACAAGAAAACCGAGTGAAACCTAAAAATTCAAACTGTTACTGCAAACGAATGCTTCAACCTAGGAGAACTAAACTTGGGCATCCAAGTTTGATTGGTGTACTGCTCATTACTTGAAAGTATCATGAAGGTCGGAAGCAAAAATTTATGTTGAGATTTCTGGAGACTCTAGGGTTTATCCACCTAACAACGCCTTTCATTGAATGTGTTTTTCACCAGTAACTGATTAAGGCTACATGAAGAGGAAAAAAACCTTAGAGATAGAACGTAGAACTACTGTATTGTGTCAAGTTTCAAGAAGCTAGCACAAACCGTGTTTGATTTAGAGTTCTAACTGCATTTGTCAATATAGGAGAAAACAGAGTGAAACCTAAAAATTCAAACTGTTACTGCAAACGAATGCTTCAACGTAAAAGAACGAAACTTGAGCATCCAAGTGGGATTGGTGTACTGATCATTACTTGAAAGTATCATGAAGATTGGTCGAAAAAATATATGTTGAGATTTCAGGAGACTTTAGTGTTTTGGAAGTTTGGCAACTCCTTTCATTATAAGTGTTATTCGCCAGTCCCTGCTTTAAGCTACATCAAGAGAAAAAAAACCTTAGAGATAGAACGTAGAACTAATGTATTGTGTCAAGTTTCAAGAAGCTAGCACAAACCGTGTTTGATTTAGAGTTCGAACGCATCTGTCAATATAGTAGAAAACACAGTGAAACCTAAAAATTCAAAGTGTTACTGCAAACGAATGCTTCAACCTAGGAGAACGAAACTTGGGCATCCAAGTTTTATTGGTGTACTGCTCATTACTTGAAAGTATCATGAAGGTCGGAAGCAAAATTTTATGTTGAGATTTCAGGAGACTCTAGAGTTTTGGACGCCTAACAACGCCTTCGATTGAATGTGTCATTCACCAGTACCTGCTTAAGGCTACATCAAGAGGAAACAAACCTTAGAGATAGAACGTAGAACTACTGTATTGTGTCAAGTTTCAAGAAGCTAGCACAAACCGTGTTTGTTTTTAGAGTTCTAACTGCATCTGTCAATATAGGAGAAAACAGAGTGAAACCTAAAAATTCAAACTGTTACTGCAAACGAATGCTTCAACGTAAAAGAACGAAAGTTGAGCATCCAAGTGGGATTGGTGTACTGATCATTACTTGAAAGTATCATGAAGATTGGATGAAAAAATATATGTTGAGATTTCAGGAGACTCTAGTGTTTTGGAAGTTTGGCAACTCCTTTCATTATAAGTGTTATTCGCCAGTCCCTGCTTTAGGCTACATCAAGATTAAACAAACCTTAGAGATAGAACGTAGAACTAATGTATTGTGTCAAGTTTCAAGAAGCTAGCACAAACCGTGTTTGATATAGTTCGAACTGCATCTGTCAATATAGGAGAAAACAGAGTGACCAAAAATTCAAACTGTTACTGCAAACGAATGCTTCAACCTAGGAGAACGAAACTTGGGCATCCAAGTTTGATTGGTGTACTGCTCATTACTTGAAAGTATCATGAAGTTCGGAAGCAAAAATTTATGTTGAGATTTCAGGAGAGTCTAGTGTTTTGGCAGCCTAACAACGCCTTTCATTTTTGTGTCATTCACCAGTATCTTCTTAAGGCTACATCAAGAGGAAACAAACCTTAGAGATAGAATGTAGAACTACTGTATTGTGTCAAGTTTCAAGAAGCTAGCACAAACCGTGTTTGATTTAGAGTTCGAACGCATCTGTCAATATAGTAGAAAACAGAGTGAAACCTAAAAATTCAAACTGTTACTGCAAACGAATGCTTCAACCTAGGAGAACGAAAGGTGGGCATCCAAGTTTGATTGGTGTACTGCTCATTACTTGAAAGTATCATGAAGTTCGGAAGCAAAAATTTATTTTGAGATTTCAGGAGACTCTAGTGTTTTTGCCGCCTAACAACGCCTTTCATTGAATGTGTCATTCACCAGGATGTGCTTAAGGCTACATCAAGAGGAAGCAAACCTTAGAGATAGAACCTAGAACTACTGTATTGTGTCAAGTTTCAAGAAGCTAGCACAAACCGTGTTTGATTTAGAGTTCTAACTGCATCTGTCAATATAGGAGAAAACAGAGTGAAACCTAAAAATTCAAACTGTTACTGCAAACGAATGCTTCAACGTAAAAGAACAAAACTTGAGCATCCAAGTGGGATTGGTGTACTGATCATTACTTGAAAGTATCATGAAGATTGGACGAAAAAATATATGTTGAGATTTCAGGAGACTTTAGTGTTTTGGAAGTTTGGCAACTCCTTTC